>NW_023458571.1:328093-338333 GCF_013731165.1 Rhagoletis pomonella | reverse complement strand
TGAGCACCCCAGTTCGAATCTCAGCTGGCGCAAATTTTTATTTTTATTTTTTTTTTTTAAGTGACTAGTCGCTTTTTATACCCATTCGGGTATAAAGGTGAACAATTAGTCTCTTCATAGGACATGCTCGAACAAAAACGGACAGTTCATTCCATATAAAGAGATCAAAAGTGGTATTAGTGCATGCTCCTCTGCGATTGCTCCCGGAGTCACCCCGGATTAGTCCCATTTTTTGCAGGGTTTGTACAGATAAACATGTACCATGTATGTGTGTATGTGTGTATGTGTTGTTACCGCTGTGCATTCTTTGTATACATATACTTTCTTAATTACCCTGTAGGGATAATCTCTAGGTCGGAACTGGTGCGCTTCTAGTATATATAGCCCCACTACTAGTTCCCGATAAATCTCTTTTGCATGCAAACAACTGGCGAATTTAACACGGCGATGTCATAGGAATTGGAAATTGTCCCCCGTTGCATTACTTTTTCTATAGTTCAGAACCAGTCCTAAATTCGACAGATGGGATCTAGTTCGCTTTGCACCCCGTTTTCTATATTTCCGAACCAGTTATAAAATCGACAGACGAAAAAAGTAACAAGATGTTTTCAAACAGTCTTTTAGTGTTACCATGGTCGAGATTTTTAATTATTTTTAAAGAAATGTGTTTTCAATCTGAAACCAAATTTGTTTGAATGAATGTAAATCAAATTGGCATTTGAAAACACGTTTACATACCTTTGGCTGTAGCTGAATTTGCAGAGGTGCTGGCTGGTATTGGTTAGAAGGTCCCAAAATGTTAACAAAAATTTTAGATTTGTATTACCAAACTATGAAAAAGCATTTGCGAAGTGCAGACTGAAAGCGCGTTTTAACGAAAGCCAAGCAAAAATCTATTTAAAGTAAACAAGCTCCCGCTACATCCCTTTTTCGGTAGTTCCGAACTAATTCAAAATTCGCCAGATGAGATCAAGTTCGTTCTGCATCCCTTTTTCTATAGTTTCGAACCAGTTCTAAATTCGTCATTTTAGATATAGGTTTCTGAAAATGAAATTGTTTTTTTTTTTAATAGTACCACATCTCACTGCTTTTGAACTGGTGGCGATCTAGTTACTATCGGACTGGGTCGTTTTTGGCGATAAACATGTAGTACGGAACTACAAATGTAGTACGGAACTACAAAACGGGGTACATATGAAAAAGCATCCGAGACGTACAAAACGCCATCCGCGCAGTGAAAAATGCTTCATTTTAACACTGGCGTATTTCAATTGACGATTTCCATTATACATAGTGTATGTTTAATGGAAATATTCAATTTTGAACACTTTTCACTTGATTTAAATACGAAAATTTTTAAACGGTAATCAAATAAAAAAATTTCATTTTTACAACGCGTTTTCTCCTCAGTGTATATACGTATTTTTCCTGCGTAACGCAGGCTATTGTTGTATGAAATACCATAAAGCTTCAGCACATGGGATGCGGCGGGGATACATACATGCTAGAAATCGACAACAATTTTAGGTGTCAAACTTCGTATATCCAACTTCCGGCAACTTTACTAATTTGACTAGAGTTGCATAAATTTTTCGACCGAGTAAATACTTGCACAATGTACTCGATACCCACCAAGTACTTGGTCATATGTATCGAAGTACAAAAAATACTCGGTACTTGGTAGAGGTACTCGAGTATTTACTCATATGTACTCGTATCGGAACATCACTATTTGTATCTCCGAATTATGAAAAAGCTTGGTTAATATAAACAAAAGAGTGGTTAAAATTACCAAATCATTGTTGAAAATATCAACCAAGGCATTGTTAATATTAACCAAAAATCACGTTGATTCTTTTTCGAGTTTGAATTTGGTAATATTAACTAATTTTTGGTTGATTTTTTTTTTCAGTGTACTACTACTAATGACAGAACATAAAGCGAGAAAGCTGTTTTTTAATTCACCTGCTTATTGCGCCATGTATCGCTACAAAATTTTAGGTGCGCTCAAATTCTCTAACACTTGCACCACAGCCACCGTTTTTTTACCCGAGCGCACTTGTGCACAAGGGTATTATAACTTTGTTCACATAACGGTTGTTTGTAACAGGCAAAACGAATCGAGATAGATATAGACAAATGTATACATAAATGATCAGAATGAAATTAGAAATCGATTGAGCGGTGACTGTCTGTCCGTCCGTCCGCCTTTGCACACCATAACTAAAGTTAAAAGTGTGTTATCGTAACGAAACTTGGTACGTGTACTTCTTTCGGGCGTAGGGCGGATGGTATTAAAAATGGTCAAAATCGGACAATAACCACGCCTACCTCCCATATAACTGTAGTTTTCAGAAATACAGAAACTGCGATATTTTTGTAACTACTGAAGATTATTCACTGAAAATTGATATTTACAATAATTTTTAGATAAAAGATAAGAATATTATAAATTTTTGGAAAATGGGCGTAGCCACGTGTATATCTTCCAAACTTCGCACAGTTCCTTGGTACAACATACCAAATGACCGAAAATTTTTAAAATCGGACAAAAACCACGCTGACAATTTATATAACGGTAATTAGAGAAATACGAAATCTTCGATAAATTAGTAAATATTAAAGCTAATTTATTCAAAATTGATGCTTGCAACAATTCTTTACGTTTATGATCAAATTTTGGAAAATGGGCGTGGCACCGCCCACTTATGATCACATATACATATGTATCTCTATAACCGTTCTACCAATTTGTACCAAACTCGGCATGGTTATTGTGCTTGCCACATAAAAGCAAAACGTTGAAAATGATTGAAATCGGACTAAAATTACGGCCGCCTTTTATATAACGATAAATTTCAGAAATGCTTGAAACTTCAATATTTCGAAATTTAAGGGCGCTAATTTACTCAAAATTGATACACCCCGGCTTACCATGTAGCGGTAGCTTTCGGAAAGGTGGAAAACATATGTATGTATATTTAATATTTGCGCCGGATATATAATGTTCGGCTCCGCCCGAACTTAGACTTTCTTACTTGTTAAAGTTTTCTTTATTTATATTTTATAACTCATATACAATTTTTCTTATTGAAAAGTTGAATGTTGACAAATTCACTGTGTTGACAAAAGAAGCGAGCACTTAATCGACGCCAAAGTTGTATGTAAATAGTAGGGCCGTTATACTTATAGCAAGTACAAAAGTTACCCAAAGTAACACCTCAAATTTGTAATCACAATGACTTATTGCAAGGAAAATGCAAAATTTTTTTTTAGAAAAGAAATTGCCATAAGATCGAGGCTGTCGAAACTGCGACACGCGAAAGTGGGTGGTATCAACTTTGTCCCAGTGGCTGTGCCGGCGGCGGCACGCATAGTTTGTTTGCCTGCCGCTTACTCGATGAAACGACGCATTTTCCTTTGCTTAGGGCCAATTTCACAGTTAACTAGGATAGGCAGTTAACAAAAGATTTTTGTACTGAAAAACTGCTGATTCTGAGTTAACTACGCACTGTGAAATTGGCCCTTACTAAACTAAATAAGCTATTTAGAACTTAAATTACGTTTTACTACAATGTGAATCCCCTTTGATTAGGGTAAAAAACGAACTAAACATGTTTTTGATTGAATCGCCTTCAGTTCCTCCTAGGTTTATAAAAAAATTGTAAATACTAGCCGGCCTCGTATGCGCGAGGTTTCGCCACGCGCTGAATGTGTAGATATTAAATAAGATGCGATTGACAACTAAACAGGTTGCAACCCTGCTAAAAATTAATATATAATTGCGCATCTGGAGGCCAAGCCCTCATTTGACACCTCTTTTCTTGTAATTTAACGAACAACCCACATTTTTTTTATTTTTCGCACAGGTTGCAACCCTCTTCGAAAAATAAAACTTTACTACAAATCGGAAGGTCAAGCCTTTTCCTTTGACACCTCGTTTTTTTAAATTGAATGAACTAGGCTAATCTAATGTCATTAACAAAAAATGCCCTCGCGCATTATACATACATAATTTTTAAATTGGTTTCAACCCCACTCATTCCACATGCAAAAACCATAGCCATTCATTTGGTACCTCAGTTTTTAGTCCGACAAACGGCGAAGATCTTATAATTTTTAAAAAGTGGCAACTCTACTCAGTGCGTATCTAATAATTTTTTAGACAGGTGGCAACCCTATAGGAATTTAAAGTACTAAAGATATTATTGCTATCGATACAGATTATACTTCACAAATCTCGTATAAATCGGTTCAGTAGTTTTTGAGATTAGCTTGGTCAAAATATACCAACTTTCCTTTATACTATGTATAGAAGATAGTAACTTTTAAATAGGTGGCAACCCTATTCAAAAAACGAAAGCTTTTTTACATGCGAAAGCCAGGACCTTTCATTTGGTATCTTATTTTGTAATCCAACGAACGGTGAAAATCTTTTAACTTTTTAATAGATGGCAACCCTAGTCAGAAAAAAATACATTATCGCACATGTAGAGGCTAATCTTTTTTTTGACAGTGACGGTGCAGAACTTATGACTATGCTTATTATGATTAAATATAGCAATTTTGTTAACAGGTGGCAACCCTATTCAAAAAAAAAACATTCGTGCTTTTCTAGAGGCCTATCTCTTTTATTTGAAACCTCATCTTTTGTAATCCAACGAACAATGCGGATCTTATAGTTTTTTTAGATAGGTGGCAACCTTATTAAAATTCTGTCGATACAGAGTATACTACAGAAAAGCTCGTCAAAATCCGTTCAGTAGTTTTCGAGATTACCGCGTACAAAGAATCTCGACTTTCCTTTATACTATGTATAGGTATAATTTTTTCACTCTTATAATTTTGTTTCTTTTTTAATCTTCAGGTGGCTGGCGACTACGTAGCCTTTGCTTAAATTCGGCACTGATGCTTCCATCAGTCCCATTGGCTTACGCTACTGATATCAAATAATCTTATGACAGAATGGCTGAAATATTAAACGTCATAGATTACAAAATTCACAAGTGGCTAATTGTAGTAGATTTCAAAGTACTAACAATTTTGAATGGCATGCAGGGTAGTAACCCAAAATATTCATGCTATTTTTGTGAATGGGACAGCCGAGCAACTAGCCTGCACTGCGTTCAAAAAGATTGGGTTCCACGTGCGTCATTTGTAGTTGGTGAAAAGAATATTTAGTATAAATATTCCTCTAGTTACGCGAAATTGAAAGAAGGTACAAGGGTATTTTTACATGATTTACAACGAAATTAAATTATATTTTTAACAGGTATTTTTGTCGGTCCACAAATACGGGAACTGATTAGGGACGGGAATCGTCTACTACAAATGACGTCTTTAGAAACAAATGCTTGGAAAAGTTTTTATTCTGTGTGTGAAAATTTTCTTGGGAACAAAAATAGTGAACATTATGAAGACGTAGTAAGTGACATGCTGTCTGCCTACCATGCCATGGGTTGCAATATGTTCATTAAATTGCACCATCTGCATGCTCATTTGAATATGTTTCCATCAAATTTGGGCCAGATAAGCGATGAACGAGGTGAACGATTTCACCAGGAAATTCTAAAAAAAAATTTCCATCGATAACTTAAATTTGTGACACACAATGGCTAGAGGCGTCGCCTGAGTTCATTCTTTCATATATTTATGTATGTGCCAGTTTTGTCGTTATATATTTTTTTCTACTCGTTTATTCCATGGGGCCTTCATGCTTTATTTAAATTTAAAAAATTAAATTACCATACCGTTTTAAAAATCTGAAAATTCACTGTGGGAAATTTTTTTATTCTCTTTTTGTCTTCGCCTTCTCGTTTTTGCCTTTATAACTTTTGAAAAAAGGTTTTGAACTAACCATTATATCACATTCCTAGGCAAGTTTTGAAAGAATATTTTCGATACTAAATTTTATTAAAACAAAATGTTGAAATCAGCTTCATATAGAAACAGTGTAATCGTTAATTAAGAGAGAGATGTTCTTAAATATCATAACTTTGCGAGACTCACATATTGACTAGATTTGACTATTTATTTTATTATATTTTAATTTGAATTATTTGTTTATAAAAATATAGTTTATTCCTTAACAAACACTAAATGAAAATAAGTTTAATCTTTGAACAACATTAAAAAAAAAATCGGCAAACTTTATCTCTTAATATTTTGCAGTTTTTTAGCTCATTCAATTTTAATCTAATAAAGTGCAAATTTAAAGTAGGTGTGATTTACAGTTGATGTTGATGGCACATTTTTGACGATGTCGGTAATTTTCTTCCATATTATATAAGTATGTTCGACGATTTGTTTAATGAAGAAAATGAGCAACGCCTTCATCAAAAAAAAAAACATACTAAATCAACGATAAGTCGCAGCTATGTATTTTAAACTTGCGCTTTATTTGAATTGATCGGCCTACAAAACTGCACACTCAAAATATGTATTTCTAGGAAATCTAATTAAAAAGCTTTACGAAAGTTCGTTGATTTTTTTAATGTTGCGCAAAGATTAAACTCTGGATTTATACGGGTTTTGTTAAAGTGTAAACTGCATTTTTATAAACAAATAATTAAAATTATATAATTTTAAGATAAATGGCCAATCTAGTTAACATGTATGTATAAAGTTTTGATAAGCACTTGAAATGACAAGTTTTAGTACTGAATTCAAAGAAGATGTCTCTTTTATCCATTCATAATAACTTAAAAAAATTTGTTTGGTAAGGAGTGTATCTTAAAATATCTGCCTTAAAAGTGTAAGATATGTAAATGTACCTACATAAACTTTCCCGTGAATACCATCACATCATTGGTCTTGAAGGGAATCTATGTATGCATGCATGCATATGAGCACATTAAAAAGTCGATACAATTTACAGTCGAAAAGTACAGTTTTTGTATAGATTATAGATTATTTCCCAACACTGTCGGGAACTAAGCAAAATGGCCTAGTGTATTTCGCAAATATTCAAATACATAATCCACCAACCGATAATTTTATATATTCATTAAAAGATAATTTGTCGTCAGTCTGAAATAAAAAAATTATAAATCGGGAGGGTAAAATAGTATTGTGTTATTAATTCAAAAATAAAAAGTTTCATTTCACTGACGAAGGGGGGGATCTATATATAAAAAGCGCTTGTGCTATTAACACCAAGAAACACATGAGACAAACACACAATTCGCCTTAATTCTGAGAAATTACAGTTACTTTGTTTTTGTTGCATGGTGAGAACGTCAAACACTTATGTATCTTGGAAAATTTGAAGCTTTTACTCAAAAATAATGAGAATATCGTGGCATTTACTACATTAATAATAGACATAACACCACTGTTTTGGGTATGTGACGCCGTATTCAAATCAGTACACTGTGCTATTGCGCTGAGTTAGTGCGCTGACACCACAAGTAGCGCCGGCGTTTTTGAGCTAGCGCCATAAGAAATGCGCTATCACCCATGGCTATTACTAAGCCATTTTTTTTTAGATTTTGGTTGACTTATGCCTTTTGAAAAACTGATTTTATGTACTTTTTTATAAAGATCAAACAAAAGTTTTTATTGCATCACGATCAAAAAAGAGCGTGAAGAAATTGAAAGTTTTGTGAAAACTTTACTTTTTTTTCAGTTAAAAGACCAATACTAAGGCCTTCTCCAGCGGATTTTGAAACTTTTCATACCCGAGCGCACTTCTGCACAAGAGTGTTATAACTTTGTTCACATAACGGTTCTTTATAACAGGCAAAACGAATCGAGATAGATATAGACAAATGTATACATAAATGATCACAATGAAAAGAGAAATCGATTAAGCGGTGACTGTCTGTCCGTCCGTCCGTCCATCTGTGCTCACGATAACTCGAGTAAAAATTGAGATGTCTTAACGAAACTTGGTACGTGTACTTCTTTCAGGCGTAGCACGGATGGCATTGAAAATGGGCAAAATCGTTCGATAACCACGCCTACCTCCCATATAATGGTAGTTTTCAGAAATATGAAAACTGCGATATTTTAGTAACTACTGGAGATTATTCACGGAATATTGATATTTACAATACCCTTTAGACGAAAATTAAGAATATTACAAATTTTTGGAAAACGGGCGTAGCCACGCCCACTATGGTTACATGTGTATATCTTGGTAGCCGCTGCACCAGTTTCTCCCAAACTTGGTACAGTTGTTGGCTTTGGTACAGCATACCATATGGCTGAAAATTTTACAAAAATTGGACGATAACCACGCCGACATCCCATATAACGGTAATTTAGAGAAATACGAAATCTTCGATAAATCAGTGAATACTAAAGCTACTTTATTTAAAATTGATACTTGCATAGGGCTGCCAGACGTCCCGGTGTCCCGGTCCAACCCTAAAATGTCCAGGGTTTCGTTTAAGTGTCCCGGTTTTCGATTTGATTGCACAAATTTTGAATAAAAATGACTACACTGAGAGAAAAAACGCGTTGTAATATTAAGAAAAATTTTATGAATTTACTGTATTTTTATAAGGAACAAAAGAGGTACATGCATTGGGAAAAATTCTCTGTGCTTTAGTTGTGATAATTTATGTTGTTTTGCTGGTATAAGTTGTAATGATCTCATGATCTCAAGTTTTTATGTTTTTGTTTTTGTTTGTCAAAATAAAATTTTACTACGTACGTAATTTTTGTCGAAACGAAAGGGAAGGGAGCGAGAGGCCTTTCTCACCCTTAAGTGTCCCAGTTTGCCAACAGAGATATCTGGCAGCCCTATACTTGCAGCAATTCTTTACCAGCAAATATGTACGTTTATGATAAAATTTTGGAAAATGGGCGTAGTAACCGGACTTTAAAAGTTTTTGCCACGGTATCGACACAAATTTATATGCATCGACACAATGTTACATGCATGGAGTCAGTAATGTCGGTAACGATGTTTAACTGGGGATTAGTGTTAACCAGAGATGGTGAAAACGGCCCCTAGTGGCACGTTGCCTAAATATAAGGAGTTTTCAATGTGCTTGCTGAAAAGACGTTTCATATTTTGAGTTATTGTGGCGATCGTCCAGTTTCCTAAGTAAAAACACAAACAACTGCCAAAAAATGCCTACAACTGAGATCACCTATTTTTTTTTGGAATTAGCTGTTATATTTTACAATTTCTTTCATTTCTATTACAATTCCTTCCATTTGTATTACAACCCTGACGGAAACAAGTTATATATTTTAAAATGAACTAATTGAAAAACTACTTTGAAACAAATGAAGTGAGTAAATGTTTCGAATTTTTATACTCTTTTTACCCAAAGAAACCCTTTATGTCTTGGATGTATAAAAAGCATCTGTGAAGTGCAGAATGAAAGTACGAAGAGATGCTTTCAAATGAAACATACTGACTTTGAAGTGCTTTAATCCGAAAGCATTTTAAAATGGTTGAAATCAAATGCAGAGTCGGACAATCGATTTGCTGCTTGCACATACATAATTCAAACTGAACATTTGAAAGCACACTTACATGTCTAGCTGTAGCTGAAAGCTGGTTCGAATCCCATCAGAGGCAACATGTTAAAATGATATTTTTTTGCCTACTAAATATGAAAAAGCATCTGTGAAGTGCATGCAGAATGAAAGCGTATTTAAACGAAAAATACTGACGTTTAAGTTCTTTAAACCAAATGCAATTTAAATTAGTTGAAATAAATTGCAGAGTCCGATAATTGACTTTCGCCTAGGACATGGCCATGATAATAAAGTTAGTTGCTTATATGAAAAATGGAAGAAATCCTACCACTTGTAGTTCGAAAAAAAGAACATTTTTAAATTGCTTTTAAAGTAGTTCCATTTCCCACAGGGAATTTAGTCAAAATACACTAACAGCCCTATTCTCGCAACACTGCCAAAATTCGTCGTATGACTATTGTCGCAATTACTGCGCCTAAACGCAGTTTGTTTCGCCGTTGTCGCGTACTTTGTAGGTCATAACAATAACAATGACAATTGTCATCATTAGAGAGCTTAAAATAAATTTGCGGCATAGTACTAGGCGCAGTAGTAAAGGCAAAAGTCAGCCGTTGAGTTTTGTCATTGGCGTGGGAATAGGGCTGTTACAGACTGAACCAAAAACACACTTACAGCCTGCCAAACACACACCTACAGCCTGCCAGAAAAAAACCGGTAAGAAGAGTTACGTTACTTATAGGACTGTACGATGAGTATGGCTCCCGTTTAGAGAACAATTGTTCGCAAGGGACTGATGATGCAA
>NW_023458571.1:311121-327993 GCF_013731165.1 Rhagoletis pomonella | reverse complement strand
TGGCTCCCGTTTAGAGAACAATTGTTCGCAAGGGACTGATGATGCAACAACTATTTAAAATAACCGAGCTTGCTTATACACAAGTATAGTCTCCAACCCTTGTAAGGGGTTGCATCTTTTATAGATGATACAAGTGCAGATAAATACATTCTTTCTTATAATAAAACTACTTCACAATATTTTCTGAGTAAAGTAGTTAAGATTTTGGATGAAGAATATTGCATAAATTCCAATAATAGAGTTGCCGTTGCAAATTGAGCCTAGCATTATCCTGTACCAATGTTGCATTTAAAAACATTGGGGTTTTCAAGAGCTTTCTTAATGTATCGAAAGAAAAGTATCGATACTTACATGGTATTGGATTTAAAAGCATCTAGTAAAAAAATACTTGGTATCGCAACAAAAGTATCGAGTTTTTACTTGTACTCGCTGGTATCGTTTGATCCCTACCTAGGATCCTGCCGTTGTGCGACTAAAGTGTCAAATTGACACTTTTTGGAGATCGATGCCTCCTAGCACCGACTTTTTAGAAATAGGCTTATTTTGAAACTTTTCTTAAAAATCATGCGTCTTTTGCACCTTTTCTTTGATTAAAACTTCTATATACACATTTTGATAAGTTTTTCATAAAATATATATTTTTTCTTACATATTTAAAAATGCTTTTCGTATTTACTTTTCAAAGGCGCTTAAAATTTACATCTCTGGTAAGATTTTGACTGATTTAATCTATTTTATTATGTCAAAATTTGTCCGCGTAATGTCCAGAAATAGAAAGAATCAGTTTACCGTTCTTGTAGCTTAACATTTCCACAAACAAATAATCTGCGATAATTTATATACAAGCTTAAAAGGCTAAATTTTGTTATAATAATTGTTATCTGAGGCATTTCATGTCACCGCGGCCACCATCGTGCACGACCTCCCAGGATTTGGATGAAAGTTGAAGAGATTGACGGTCTAGGTGACATGAAATACGTGCAGTATATTTTGCCGATATGACGTAGGGCTGCTTATTTACACGTGACTTAAATTTTAAGAAAACGTCATACATACCTTTTTTTTAAAGTGCTGTATCTTGGAAACCTTTTAACGAAACTAAATAAAAAAAAAGTATTTATTGATTTAAAGATTCGTTAAAGAAGGATATGAAGTCCCCTAACTTGATGTTATTTAACATTTTAAACTAGCTTAAAATAGGATTAAAGTAATTGGCGCGTAGTGATAGTCGAAATAAAGTCCACTGAAAAGTTAGTTGCAGTTATGTTTTACGGGCATCCCAATGGAGACATACAGCAGCTTTCTGGCTTCGGGTGTACGAATTTGTTGTAACATCAGGAGTTGAAGACTTGCTCTAGCTGCTAGTCTCTTCAAATTTCCTCCAATCACGTCGTAAGCAGATTTCCCAAGTGAACTTGCAACAAAGTTCAATTCTGCCATTTCTTTGATTCCTTCATGATTTCAGACCTTTCCGCCATGATTTCAGACCTTCAGTAAAGTTAATATCATTTATTCATACTGTTTTTTTTACACACCAATATACAATTTCATAAAATTTCAATGTCTATTTATCATATTGCTTGAGCGTTAGAGGATCTAGAGTCCATACGCATAAGTAGCCCATTACGCCCATTTAGGCACTTAAAGTTGACATTATAGACAGTGTTTCTTATGTAAAAATACAAATTTTTAAAAATGATATAATCAAAAAGAAAAATGTTTACTTAATTTCTTTTTTGTTTTTTTTACATTGAACATTAATGTAAATAAGGTACAATTAAAGCCCTTAATAAGACGGAAAAAAAAAAATTTTTGCATTAACCCTCTATCGGGCCAAATCGAAATACTGGGTAGAAATCGGCATAAAATTCATGTTAGGGTAAATTGGTCATGAAAATTACAAATCTGACCTCGCTTTTCCCTTTCCATCAACGGTTCATCCTCCAGGAGCAGAATCAGAATGACCGTCTACAGACGGTTATTCCCAGTAAAGTGTACAAATTTTTCACTTGCGAACATAAAATAATTTATTGACTCATTTTTATTACATATACTATAGGTGAACAAAAAGTGGAAAAATTAGCAAAAAATATATAAAAAGAAATAACTAATTATTTTGATGGATTATAAAGCCATAAAAGCAGTTTTTCGCCGGCGTGATGCACAAATTCAAGTTACATTTTATTCAATATTTGTAAATATATACTAAGGATATGATCTCATAAAAGTAAATCAATAATATAAAACATATGTATAGGACATATAATATAAAAAAAAATTATTTTGTGGGTTTGTGAAAGCCATGAAAGCAGTTCTTAGCTGGCGTAAGGCACAAATTCAGTCCACATTTCATTTTACATCTCAAACTAATCGGAGAATAAACAGGTTTCAGAGTACAAACCTTCTTCAGTGAAACCACCATTTGTGGAATTGTATTGAACATCGTTATTTCTAACTGTGGGCAAGGAGTATGAATGCTTTGATGGCTTTCTAAATGAGGGAGACGAAATTGAATCTTTGATGACACAATTGCTCGAATTTGGTGAATCAGCGTGCGAACTAACATCAAACGAAGTATTTATTTGATTTTCAAACACATCACTGGATTCAGCCATCTGTTCTAAACAGTCTGAAACCTCATTGTCAAGTTCCTCTGCTGTAAAGTTGGGGCCAGTATCTTCAAGGCAAAAATCCGCATCTGTTATTCTGTCATCACTCTCAAAATCGCTATCGCTTTCATCGGAAATATCTGTTTCCATTGCGTCCATAAACGCCTGAACTTCATCATCGGAGTGCTTGTTAAGATTGCGCCTTTTATTTTGGTTTGGAGCACTCATTTCTAACGCTTTATTTATCTAAAACAGAATATTTTTACTATTGAATGCATACAAAAAATATCACGTAAGTGAGAATAACCGTCTACAAACGGTCATTATTTTTTGGTGAAAAAACCATACTTTTTAATAAGTTTTCACTCAAATTTTAATACGAGGGTAAAATATACTCACTTACCTTCAAAAAAAGAATTTTTTTAAAACAGTCCACCAAACACAACTAAGTTCACACGCGTTAGAAAAACGTAAATTTGTGAAATAATTTTTTTGCAAAAATTCAACTCACTTCTGCACATGAATGCGTTTTGCAAAGCAATGAATCGACATGTGCTAAATTTACTTTCATTACATATAAACAACATATTTACAACAAACAAATTTGAACAAGTTGAAAACACACGGCCTACTATAACGTTGTGAATGAAGAAAAAAGAATTACCGTCTGTAAACGGTTATTCTCGATAGAGGATTAAGTTTCGTTAAAAGGTTTAAAGAAAGGTATGTATAACATTTTCTTAAAATTTAAGTCCCGTGTAAATGGGCAACCCTACTTCATATCGGCAAAATATGCTGCACGTATGTATATTCATGTCACCTAGACCTTCAATCTTTTCAACTTTCATCCAAATCCTGAGAGGTCGCGCACAGAGGTGGCCGTGGTGACATGAAATGCCTCATCTACTAATGTTGCTTTTGTGTTATATTGATGTAAGCACTTCTTAACTGCAATTTTCTTCTCCATTAGCAATTTATTAAATATAGTGCGGCATACTCATAGCTGAAATAAAGTCGAGTCTAATGTAAGATGCAGCTTTTTTGACAGATTCCATTGAAAATCAAAAAGCTATAACTAGCCTAAGAGTAGATTTTATTTCGACTATGAATATGCCCCAATAACTTTCGAGAGGTAAAATAATGAAAGTCTTTATATATGTACATTAGGGCGGGTCGAAAATCTAATTTTTCTCAAATCCCTTGGTAATAGTGAAAATATATTGTATCATGAAGTCAACAACAAGCCTGCGAAATATTAGTCTTCCATTTTAATTGTAAGAGCCCGCGCATCGACCGCCAAGTGACCCACAGCACACTAGTCGAATAAGACCAATTCTTGTTAAAAATTCTGGGTTTAGCCAAAAATTTTGGTGCATATTATTAGATAATGAATCCTTTAACGCAAAAGATAAAGGCAAGTATCATTTCGCGCAGCCCTTTATCTTATCGTTAATCTCACACTCATCTATTTTCAGGAAAATTTTAATTGTTCTCTTGATAATTGCACTAGTGGCCTATAGTCAAGAGATGTAAAGAACAACATTAATATTGCTGGCGTGCATTTAGATCGCTAGTTCCAAATATTCTAATCCTTTTTTAATATCAGCTATAGTTTGCGAATTTTTGCAAATTTAGGAACAATATCGGTAGCTCTAATAGAATAGCCATTATTTTCCATCAAATTAGTATGGAAACACTGAACAGGCATAACTTCTAGACACACTAATTGGTTTACTTATGTTTATGCATACAATATAAAAATTGCAAATATAAGAAAATAATAAAAAAATTTGTTCAAAATTTTTTTTATTTTAAAATAATTGGTTTATAATCTGAACTATTTTAGTCATATTATTATCAACAATCAGTAACATTAAGTCTCGCCTTCAATTTGTTATTTATTACGCACCGATCGAGTAACATTTACCAAAATATATCGAAAAACTTAAGTGGATTTCCAGTTTTTTTCTAAAAAATTTCTCTTCAATTGTATAAATAACCTTTAAATAAAAGAACCGGATTACAGAAAACTGTGCCAGCGAGTGACTTTTTTCGTTCAAGCTGAATGCAAAGCAATATCGTCCAATTGGGGAGTCCTCAAAAGGATTTCCTAGGATATGTTAAAGACTACTGCATTTACCTACAGACACTTTTTCACATAATGGAATTAACTAAAATATTTATGTATATCTAAACACTTATTGCACGTCCCCTACTTTCATATAACGGCAAATTTAGAAACCGCGAAAAATGTGCTTCTGCGGCGACTAATGAAACCATTCCGCACCAGTTTTAAAGACTGAAAAAATGGACTCAAAATGGGCGTTTCTCACCCTAATTGTAATGTACGTAAATACTTATATGTTTGAAACTACTATTAACTTGTCGAACGATTCCTAATCTTTGACAATACATTCATTCACCACGATCTTGAAAACTGACCAAATCGGCGTGACCAAGTCCATGGTCATTTTAATATTATATAAACATCCGAAAACATTAAAAGGCTTGAAATAAATCTCGTCTCACTTTTTTGTATTTTTCACTCGGTTGCTGAAGTAATGAAGAATTGAAAATTCATAAGGGAAAATTATAGTTTTTGTAAGTTTTATCTTAATATCTTAAAAACGTGTAGACTTATTGAAAAATGATAAATGAACGTGAGGTACTAAATTTAATAGCCCTTAATTTGATATATCGTCTTGTTTATAACAATAACGCATTCCATAGATATTACAAGCCAATGTTTCATTTACAAAATTCATACACTTTGATTCAATTGCGCGGGCTAAAGAAAAGTTTTAAATTAATCTTTCGTGGCCAATAACAATTGGATGAGACCTGAGACATCATAATATTACTATTACAATGCGGTCAAATGAGTTTTATTTTCCCCCATACAAAATCGACCCAGCCTAATGTACATACATGGTATAAAAGATTTGAATTACTTGAATATATAAAATTTTCGGCGGTAACACTGAACACCACTTATAACGTCAGCCTGGACATCAAGCAAAAAAAACTATTGTCAACAGGCGCAACTTTGGGCTCGATGGGTAATTGAAAATCAGGACCCTCTCGGCGAAGAAAAACTATGCTCTACAAGTGTCTCGTCATGCCCGTTTTTCTAGATGGCGCTGAAACGTGGACGGTGTTGAATCTTCGATGAGAAGGCTTTGGGTGCTTTCAAGGGAACTATTCTACGCAAGATCTACGGCCCTGTTGGAGTGGACGCCTGGAATAGGGGAAAACTAGGGATATCGGTAAAAAACGATGCATTGAAAATATCGATGTTTTGATTCGATGCATCAAAATTTTCCACTCGATGTATAAATAAAGCTGACATCTCTAGTACATTGAACCATCTTTCATGGTTTTCAATTGTACAAACAAGAGAAGTGACTTTGACTTCTTCTTCTTCTTTCTTTATTGGCGCTGTAACCCCTAAGCGATTTTGGCCGAGTCCAAAACAGCACGCCAGTCATTTCTCTTCTGTGCTAACTGACGCCAATTGGAAATGCCAAGTGAAGCCAAATCTTTCTCCAGCTGGTCTTTCCCACGCAGAGCAGGCCCTCATCTTCCTCTGTTACCAGCATCGCGGCCCGCGTTGAATATTTTCAGAGCAGGAGCGTTTCTGTTCATTCGAACGAAATGGCCAAGCTAGCGGAGCCGCTGAATTTTAATTCGCTGCACTATGTCTATATCGTTAAATCGTCTGCGATATTCGCCATATCCAACGCGTAAAGGTCCGTAAAACTTTCGCAGAATCTTTCTCTCGAAAACTCCAAGAGCCGCCGTCAGATGCTTTCATTGTCCATGCCTCGGCGCCATACACCAGCACAGGCATGATGAGTGACTAATAGAGTATGATCTTTTTACGACGAGACAGGACTTTACTTCTCAATTGCCTACTAAGCCTAAAGTAGCACTTGTTGGCAAGAGTGATTCTCCCTTGGATTTCAAGGCTGACATTATTATTGGTGTTAATGCTCGTTCCCAAATAAACGAAGTCGTCTACTTTTTCAAACTTGTAACTGTTAACAGTGACGTGGGTGCCAAGACGCGCATGCTCTGACTGTTTGTGTGATGACAGGAGATACTTCGTTTTGTCCTCGTTCACCACCAGACCCATTCGCTTTGCTTCTATATCCAATCCCGAGAAGGCAGAACAGACGTAACCCTTTTTTAACCGATATTATCTATGTCGTCCGCATACACCAGCAATTGTACGCTCTTGTAAAGTATTGTGCCTAAGCGGTTCAGTTCTGCGGCTCTTGTTATCTTCTCCAACATCAGATCAAAGAAATCACACGAAAGGGAGTCCCCTTGTCTGAAACCTCGTTTGATATCAAACGGCTCGGAGAGGTCCTTGGTATTGCTCAACGTTATTTTACACATCCGTATTAGTTTCGCGGGGATACTAAATTCAGACATCGCGGCATAAAGGCAACTTCTCTTCGTGCTGTCGAAAGCGGCTTTGAAATCGACAAATAGATGGTGTGTGTCGATCCTATTCTCGCGGATCTTTTCCAAGATTTGGCGTATTGTGAATACCTGATCTATGGTGGATTTTCCAGGCCTACAGCCACACTGATAAGGTCCAATCAGCTCGTTAACGGTGGGCTTCATTCTTTCGCACAATACACTCGATAATACCTTATAACCTATGCTTAGAAGGCTGATTTCGCGGTACTTGGCCCGTATGGCGGGATCGCCTTTCTTGTGGATTGGGCAGAGCACACTTAAATTCCAGTCGTCGGGCATGCGTTCATCTGACCATATTCTGCATACGGGCTGATGCATGCACCTCATCAGCTCCTCGCCGCCGTACTTGAATAGTTCGGCTGGCAGGCCGTCAGCTCCAGCAGCTTTGTTGTTTTTCAGCCGCGTAATCGCTATTTGTACCTCGTCGAAGGGACAGCTCCATCATCATCGACTGGGGACTCGGGTTCTCTTCTTCACTACTTTCAGCGCTGCTGCCATTAAGTAGGTTGTAAAGGTGTTCCCTCCACAATTTAAGTATATTCTGGACATCGGCCACTAGGTCGCCATTGTTGTTCTGTGACTTTGACTAGAAAATTTAAATCGCTCCAATAGGTTACGCTAGAAAATGACGAACTTTATGTGCTTTTTAACTACATGGACATAGTTAACCCCTAAGTACTGTGCTTAAAAAAGACTCATAACTTCTGATATTGGTCTGTGAGACCGCACAAATTTTATTGTTAAGTAATTGATATACAGTGTTGCCAATATTGGTCTTTTCCGACCAAATTTGGTCGCTTTTTTCATTTGGTGGGTTGGTCGGCAAAGTAAGATTTTGGTCGGATAGTTGAATTAAGTTTTTAAATTCTTAATTATAAAAACATATATTCCAAACATCATTTTCCATATAAATATTTGCCAATTGTACCCATTAAACATCTGCCAATCCTGCCTTTAAAAATAAGAAACCTAATTGGTTTGGCCACTGATTTAGCCAATGTTATGGCTGGAGACTTGGGCGGACTGAAAACCTTATTGAGTGCAGAAACCGATTTATTTTATATACGCTTGTAAAAAATTGCCAAACAGCATTGAGATACTGTGCCGCAACATATATAGTTCCTTTTCCGTAGTCCAAAGAGGATACATGAACTGAAGAAATTTCAGGACTACTGTTCGGTAAAACCGCACAAAATCTTGGGCATATATTAAACACGATAGCTTTCCCTACGAAGCGTTGTTTTAAAAGCAGTTGAGCAATGGGATAGTTTGAAACTTTATTTTATTTCCTGCTTTACGAAGTAAACGGTAGCAACCTGGCAGAAGGAATGTGTTGCAAAACCAAATGCTATTTTTTATTTCTATCGTATATTTTCCTCATAATTAACAATCTTAACAAGGAGTTCCAAGCTGAAAGCTCTCGTTTGCCATACTATATGCAACTACCAAAGCACATTATCTCTTAATTTTAACTTTATTAAAAAAGATGCGATCAGTAACATATTAATATTTATTTTAAGAATAAAAATAATCATGTTAAAATATCTGACATTTTTGTTGGAACGAAAGCTGAGATGTTTATGAAAAGTAATGTCAATTGTTCTAGAATCCTTGAAGTTAAAACCAATATATTTAAGTTTAACATAGAGTTTTTGGACCAAATAAATTTAAGATTTGATTTCAAGGGTGAAGATATAAAACTTTTACAAATAATGACACTAGTTTAAGTAGTTTCTAAAGAAGATTTACCAATTTAACCTCTTTTGTTAAGTTTCCCCATCTCATAGAATGCGATCCTGATATAATAACCACTCAGTGGAATTTACTGAGGCTAAGTGAGCTTGATATTACCAGCGATCTGGATATTGATATGTTTTGGGAAAAAGTTTATTTAATTAAAAATGCAATGAATGAAAATAGCTTCATGCATCTCGCCAATTTTGTTTTTAATACAATTTCATTACCACATAGCTCTGCGGCCGTAGAACGCAAATTTTTAATGCTTTCTTTGATAAAAACTAAACTAAGAGATAAACTTAAGATTGACAGTATCAATAGCACAATGTTATGCAAAAATGACCCGCACTATGTGTGGTCAGCTGTTGATTGATCTCATCTCTGTGCCTAAGACTGTATCTGCATTTATTTATTTCTTGTTTGTTTTAAAATGTACAAAGTACATATATGTATGTATGTAAATGTTTTGTATTCGAAACATTTAATCTTAAATAAATGAATTGTATGCTTTCAGAATGCTTTTTTATAATTGAAATTTATTTTGGTTGTAAACGATTTTGGTCGGATTTGGGAAGAAAATTAAGAGGGGGAAAAAATTGTTAGTGGCAACGCTGTTGATATATTTGTAGATCGTTAAAACAAAACTGTTTTCGTGAAATGATTACCACTTGGACTTTACAAAAAAAAAATAAAAGTTTTGAACCTTTTTTTTAATTTACCTAAATTTAATTTGAATTTTATTAGCAATATTTTCAAACCATATGTTGAGAACAAAACAAAATAGCAAACAGTTAATATTTAAAATAGCAAACAGTAATATTTTAAATATTTAAATCGAAAAATGCTGTTTTAATTTAAAAATACTTCAATAAAAATTTGGCAACTATCACAATGACTAAAAACTAGGGAATGTGTTTAGTAAGGAATTTTTCTAGGCTTTTCCTATGCATATCGTGTAAAATAAAAAAAATATTAAAATTAACAATAAATCTTCTTTTTAGCTACAGAAACTATTACAAATATTAGCACTGCTCTAATTTGCTCAAAATTCCCTGACAGATATGGTGTGATAGGAAGGAGATATTAAACAAGTAAGAAAGTCTAAGTTCGGGCGTAGCCGAACATTAAATACCCGGCGCAAGTATTAAATATATGTTTTCCACGTTTCCGAAAGCTACCGCTACATGATAAGCCGGGGTGTATAAATTTTAAGTAAATTAGCGTCCTTAAATTTCGAAATATTGAAATTACAAGCATTTCTGAAATTTACCGTTCAACAATTTTCAACGGTTTGCTTATATGTTACCGAGATACATATATGTGATCATAAGTGGGCGGTGCCGCGCCCATTTTCCAAAATTTTATCATAAGTATATTTCTTTGTTAAGAATTGTTGCAACCATCAATTTTGAAAAAATTAGCTTTAATATTTACTGATTTATCGAGGATTTCGTATTTTTCTAAATTACCGTTATATGGGATGTGGGCGTGGTTATTGTCCGATTTTTTAAATTTTCGGCCGTTTGGTATGTTGTAGCAGGACCAACAACTGTGTCAAGTTTGGAAGAAATTGGTGCAGCGGTTACCAAGATATGCACATGTAACCATAAGTAGGCGAGGCTACGCCCATTGCCAAAATTTTTTAATATTCTTATTTTTCGTCGAAAACTCATTGTAAATATCAATTTTGAGTGAATTATCTTCAGTAGTTACTAAAATATCGCACTTTTCGTATTTCTGAAAATTACCGTTATATGGGAGGTAGGCGTGGCTATTATCCGATTTAATGTTCAATACCATCCGTCCTACGCCCAAAAGAAGTCCACGTACCAAGTTTCGTTAAGATATCTCAATTTTTACTCGAGTTATCGTGTGCACAGACGGACGGACGGACAGACAGTCACCGCTTAATCGTTTTCTCTTTTCATTCTGATCATTAAGGTATACATTTGTCTATATCTATCTCGATTCGTTTTGCCTGTTACAAACAACCGTTATGTGAACAAAGTTATAATACCCTTGTGCACAAGTGCGCTCGGGTATAAAAACAATCGAAAAATAGTTACTTCTATGCTGATGTGATCTTACCGCAGAACTCCACAGGCAAACACCGATGGCCTAACAACTGTCATTTTGACGAGCAATGTGATTGCAAGTTTTTGTGTGTGGGCACTTTGATGTCTTGAAATAAGCATTTGCCGCATGACGCCACCAGACAATATTCTCTCAATTTCGTTGTTTAAAAACATTTAAATCTTTAAAAAACTTGCTGAATAATTTCCTAAAACGTAATCATAAATAATCCAATAAGGAACAGACTTTTATTTTGATTTAATATAAAAATTTCATCGATGTTACCACCAGCACGCTTTCTTTCAAATGAAAATATGGCTGTCAAACTATCGAATTGCCTGCAATAGATGTCAAGCAATAAGCGCTGACATATATTGCAGCGCATGAGAAATAGGCGGTCTTCATTGGAAATATATTTTGTGACATAGTTTTCACGACATCAGTGTTTTCCTGTGGAGACAGGGCCTTACAGACCACGGGCAAGTAATTAAAATGCGATTACTACCGCACTTCTCCCTGCAGATGTTTGTTCGCTACCGGAATTAACTCATTGCTGACCCGGTAAAAGCTATTCGTGGTATGAAATACGCGCGTAAACTGAATGTTTATTATCAAAAAATTTTGTTGTGGTCTGATAGACCAAAAATAGTACGTAAGGGTTAAGCGCATATAAATACAGCGATTGCGTTGGCTTGGACATATTGTGCGCATGGGTATGACGACGCTCCGGTGACGCTCCGCACCTATGGGTAGACAACGAAAGCAAGGGAACCCACGAACTCAATGGACGGACCAAGTGCAGAAAGGCCTGTATGCACTCGGGATGAACAACTGGCGCATTTTCGCAGAGGAGAGAGGCAATTGGAGAAGCTTTTTGGTCTCGGCCCATACTGACAAACGGTTGTAGTGCCAAATAAAACGAAGAAGATTATCCAAATAAAAATTAAAATTGTATTCACAATTTTTCTATGTTTGAATGACGAATACATTTTTATTCTTTATTAGAGGAATTTCGAATGAATAATAAGTTTTTACAAGTAATTTTGGCCACATAATTGTAAAATTCCACGGAATGAGCAGCCATGATGTGTGCCTTTAATTTGGTGAAACTCACGTAATAATCAATTGCAGGGTTCGAAGAAATGGCAAAAAAAAGCGATACATCGATAGCCTACAAACAGTGATCGGACTTAATAAAAATTCTGTATGGTAGATTCTGGAAAAAAATGTGGTAGATTTAGAAAAAATGTGGTAGATCTCAGGTTTCGGATCAAACTTTTTACAAACATTAAAAAAAAAAAATCTGCAAGTTTTCACCTTAACTGAAAACTTTTTAATTCGAATCTCTAGAAAAAACTTTTAACTTGGGTTTCGCCAATTTTGAGAATCCTCAAGTAAAAGTGAACAACGCGCTGAAAACTTTAGATGCGCTCTAATGTGGTAATACTATCACAAAAATCGTAGATTTTTTACATTTTCTTTATTAGTTCTTTTTATAAATCATATATTTTGCAATTTAACACAATAAAATCATGTTTCCCGACGAAAAATTTAATATTGAGAAATTGAGAAAATTTACTGTTTGACAGTTTCTTTTCTCCTCCCATTCGGCTTTGTTTACTTTTACTTGAGAAATCTCATCGGCGACGGGAATGCGAGATCCTGTATACTATTCATTCTTGTTATTGGGGAAACGAATTTCGATACGATATGATACCATATCGACATGGGCGTCGCCAGGATCAAATTTAGGGGGGCCCGACATATAAAAAAATCCCAAAACTTTCATCTTTACACATTCATGTTTCTGGTATGCGGGGACGATATGTACTTGCCGATTTGTTTTACAAACGTTATTTAAAAAGCATGAAGAAAAATGGGAACGAAATAGCATCCTCTTTTCATGCCCAACATTTCTTCAGAATGATAGATTACATCCACGGTTCCATATTTTCGTGTACGTTTTTACACATTCCAAAGGAAAATTACTCATTAGGGAGAATTTTTTACTTATTCGGAAGAATTTTCGACCTTAAAGTAAGGAAAGTTCACTGTAGGGACCATAGCCTCTACTGGAACTTGTTTGTATCTTTTCAACATATTTTGCAAAACTATCTAAAAATGTTGCATTGCATTCATTATTTTAATTTTTTTATGTTTATATCTTTAACGCTTTCGAAACACTTATTCCACTTTCGAATCGAATTACATAGTTACCGCCCAGAGCTAACTACAATTCGAATAAGACAAATCATTTTATAGACAGAACTTCAAAACAAGCAATTCCCAGCAGTTTTCCCTCACGTTGCAAATTACTCACAATCATACATATGTATATATGGATGCAAGCACCTGCAATAAAAGCCCAAGCCAGTCAGTAAAAATACCAGTTTATTAACTAGTATGAGCTAAAAGGACGTCCTACCAGTTCGACAATTTCGAACTACTTAGGCGAATATTCTAAGTCGAAGACTACCAGCTCTGGTTCTGAGGTCGCAGGTTCGAGTCCGCTTGAGTCGATGTAAGTTAATATAATTATTTCAATTTAAATATAAATTACAAATGTGAAAATCTAATTTCATTTGAGAAAAAAACATATCGAGCCCTAACCGCCAAAATAACCTAAGCGACTTTTTTTCAAAATTTTCTTTTTGATGCAGAAATGCATCTAGATGCACTAGCGATATATTTCTATATATGTAAATGAAAAAAAAATTGTTTTTATAAAACTAAATTTTTAATTACAATAAAAAACTTAAATCAAAAAAATAATTATGTTCGGAATCGTTATAAAACTGTAGGTCCCTTCCATTTAAGTGGCAACATCAAGGCGCACGCCACAAATCGGAAGAGAAGCTCAGCCAAACACTAGCATATGTATATGTAAGCGCCAATCTATTATTATTATAAACAAGTAATTTTTAAACAAAAAACAAAACCAACTTCAAATCTCATATACAAATTTAGGAGTACCGTTAATTTTTTCACGATCCAATGATCGGATCTAAACCAGATTAGTATGGGACCACCTCTGAGACACTACCTTTCCGATGCATAAAGAAATCGGTTGACGTGGTCCAAAGTTATGCGGTAACATACAAAAAAAAAATAAAAAATATTCCGACGAATGGATAACCTCCTCCTTTTTTAAGTCAATTAAAAAATACATTTAAAATTTTAAAACAAGAAAAATGTTTTCCCTGCACAAGGACTTAAACCTCAGACACGCTGGTGCATTGCATGTCGGCCAATGCGACAGCTGGAGAGCCGCGAGCAAAATTACATACTTATTCCTTTCACTGGGGATGAGTTGGCCGACTATCCCATCAACTGGTATGATGCTACTATTATTTCTCCTTGCAGATACTGATGCATAGCCAGACAATTGACATATCGTAGGAATACCAGTCCCTCACATTGAAAAAGAATACAACTTGAACTAGTTGGGCTGAAACGCAAACTGGTAGCATTCTAGTGCAAAACTAGTAGCTTTCTCTGCAGGATATTTAGGTATGCACACATACATACATATATATGTGTCAATACATACAAACATATGTATGCAACCAGGGTTGTTGCAAATATTTGCATTCGCATTCGTTATGCAAATGATTCGCATCATTATACACATTCGCATTCGACATTCGCATTCGCATCAAATGATACGAATGTTTTACGAATGCGAATGCATACATCGGCAGAGAGTCCACTCTAATATTGTTGAAATGGCTCTAATAGTTCATTTTCATCAAGGTTTAACTGCAGTTTATGCGTATTTGAACAAGGAGATTACAACTCGAAGGGGGTAATTCCTCCTGATGCTTTCCATTTCCAGACAACCGGTCAGGTACGAGCATGATTTTTAATTTCGACCAAACTCAAATACATTGTTTGTTGGTCCAAATAATGAGACACGTATTTTTTCTTTTGGCTCGGAAAATTTTTTCCGCCGAATTGAACGCGATTTTGTTTTTCAGGCAAAAATCGATTATTCGAATTGACAGTGAGAATGTTTTTTTAAAATGCCCATAACTTTGTCAAAATTTAATAGATTCCAACAATGTTTTTACTCAAATGTCAGTAATTCTTGTCACTTCAAGATAGAATGATATAATTATTGATTTTCATTATTTAAAATTTTTTATTTAACAATAAACAAAAAGTGCAAATTTGTTTATAAATTTAATTTCTCAAAAAGTGTATTTTTTTTTCTCAAACTTTTTTACCGGGAAAGAGACACTTTGAACTACAATCAACCCAAATGTCTAATAGCGAAGATTTTTTTCTCTGAGTTATGATTTTTTATAGAAAATATACGTTTTTGTGGTACATACTACAATGTAAACAGTAATTTTCACTTAAAAAATTGAAATGATGAAAAATACTCGAAGTGCTGAATAATTGTAAGCTTTAATGTTTTTATATTTTTTATTTTTTTTTATTTTTTATACAAATCAGAGATAAAATAACATGACAATAAACTTATAAGTTTCTATATCTAATATAAAACGCAAAAAAAAGATTTATCATTATCGATACATTGAAATTGAAATAACTCGATGAAGCTCCTATTCCACAAGTTTCCACTCATGTTTCCAAGTTTTCGCCGTATACACACGAGTATTATTATCGACTTTAGGTAGATTTTTCCAAACATGGGCATTTTATAAAAATTTCCAGTTCGTTGACATCTAATAATAAGTGTTTTATTTTCGGCGTTCTCAATTGCACTTTTTCAACAAATGTCTTTGCACATTGAATATAGTCCGTTGGCTCTACAGTTAAATTGTGCCGCGTCGCAAAATGTTTTACTAGTCCCCCAATTCCATCACACGAACCTTTCCCGTGCCCTGTTGCAGAAAATATCCATTTTCTTTCAAGCGCCGATTCTTTGAGTTCATTCAGTTGAAACCGATTCTTAAAATGACTCGGAGCTCCATCGGATATAATCGTCATACTGCGCAAATTTATATCACGAAACCTTTTCTTCAAATCATCTACAATTTTGTCTACCGCTAACAACGCATGTGCTGAATCATGCAATGTGTCGTCGGTTACGACAACATAGCTTTCAGTTTTTTGGCCAACGTAACAAACTGCTTGGAAAATGGATACTTGTTTGGATTTCCAATGATAAGACTGAACCTCGTTTCTTATAATGACCGACAAATTCTCTGCAAAATGCATGTGCAGTAGTAAATGATTCGAATTCTGTTTTGAGATTTCTTTTTCTTCTCTTATGCCAGCTTGTTGAGATTTATTACACTGTAAATGGGTATTAACTTTAAGTGTCCACTCAGCTACTGTTCGAACAAATGATTCTATTGAAGTGGTTTTTTTGATCAAATCATTCCCTTCCCAAAAAGCATAAGTAATTTCTTCTTGCATTTCTTCTGAGAGGAATTCTGTCAATTTCAGAATTACACCATCGGCTCCGAGGCATTTTTTTGCATTCTTTAAAGATGCATGGATCGCTTTCCATCGAACAAACTGCGGCTGATAGTATGGTTTCGCGCACATTCGGAAGAACGACACTATATCTATTTAAACAGTTGCTTAAACCAACTAAAAGTAAGTCGAAATTGGTGCAATATATACATAAACATACTTGCTGTGTGACCCACTTTGGTCGTAGAGTAAAAAATTTAGAATGGCCAATTTTTAAGTCAGGGTGGTCGTGTTTAAATATTCCATAGCTTTCAGATATAGTACGCGACATAAAACGTTTCACTTTAACAACTTTGTCACCATTTTCGTAAACTTTCACGGTATCGTTTTTATTAGGACTTTGAGTTGTGCAATTCAAATCATCATTCAAATAATATTCCAGAGAAATTGTAAGAACATTTTCATTTATCGGATGACTCAAGTATGGATCGGGAGAGCTATAATTTCCTTTATCATTAAAAACTTTTCTAGCTTTTCTGATCATGTGATCCGTGACATCTGGCCATTCCGACATCAT
>NW_023458571.1:286173-311021 GCF_013731165.1 Rhagoletis pomonella | reverse complement strand
TTTTTTCCAAGTGTCCTGCATTTGTCCCGGATTTTATTCGTTATTTTAAAATTATCGGATAATGGATAGATTTTTTCAAAAAAGTGTTTTTTGGTACTTTTCGTAGCTTTTCTTCAATATCTCATGAAAAAATCTCCCAATCAACGTAAGCGACTTACAGCTTGAAGGGTATTGATGTGCCTCTTACCAAAATATATAACTTGTAGCGACTTCAATGATAATTATTAGTGCTACAGGCGACCATTTGCATTTTGTCGTCAAAGTCAAAAAAAGTGAGATTTTCAATCAAATACGCAGCTTCATTTGATTATTTTTTTTTTCATTATTTTAAAAATTCGATAAAGAAGATATATCATTACATTAAATTTTGACCCAAAGATAATGAAAATCGGATTAGAAATGTAGATTAGGGTTATGATTTTTTTAAATTTTGATTTGCCTGTGCTTGCATTTAATGAACTTTTGTCCATATGCCCCATACCTAGTATAAAAATTCGACCGAAATTCCTTTTTGCCGATGTGTATCAGCACTAAATCCACGCGTCTATTTTACTTTAATAAAACCATAAAACATTTGAGAAGAAAAACACGTTTGAATATTAATTTTCTCCATTTAGAAACTGATAATGAATTCCGCTATGCGCGGGAGTTTTTTTTATAATTTATCAAAATTGTTATTTTTTGGAAATTTATACAAAAGTTCATTGTTTGCCACCACAGGCATTTAAATCTAAAAAAAAAATCATAACCCTAATGAAGATGCTATGGAGCGCAATCTGGACAAATTATATATTTTGGTAACGGCGATTCATGACGTCGATTTTTGACAAATAACTGCAAAAAGTACCAAAAAAACAAAAAAAAGAAGGGTATTTTTTTTCGTTTTGAACGACTCAAAATTTGCCTATAAAATAATCTTTTAATGATTTTCACTTTTCGTGTAAGCTGTTGTAATTATAATATGTTTTACTATACTTTTATAAATAATCGTGTAAAAAAAGATTAATATCGATGAAGAAAATGTGATTCATTTTTAAAGTTTAAAATATATTAAGAATTTAGAATCATAAATACTCTTTTGATACTTTTATACTACGTAAATATATGTAGACATATTTTTGAAAAATTGTCCTTCATTTTGAATCCATATTTATGGTCACCGTAATTATACGCTACACGCATAACTAATAAAAAAATATGAAGCTTGCGGAAATGGTGTAATGAAATTTGTCGTTAATTCCCGGATTATTAAGACAAACTAGCGAAAATTTGAATACAAGAGACTCTTATAGGTCTGTTCTGCACGTTACCGAAGATTTTGTGACCTGAAAATTTTATTACCAAAAAATGTTACCACTTCTTGTCACCGCGATTCTAGGTACGTTGGTAATGCATTGAAAATATTCAGCAATTCAGCTATGAAGATTTGTGGAAATTCCTGTATTGCGTATTTCACGGGGAAATATTTTGTTACCAGCTTATGAGATGGTAACCAAATTTACCGGTTACAAGAGAGCACAGAATGCGGAAAAGGTTTAAAAATTTACAGACACTTTAATTACCGGTTACAAAATTTATGTTACCAGCGCAGAATAGACCTGTTAAAGTTCCTTTTATTCAAAGTACTACGGATATGGAATAGCGTTCCATAAAAGAATAGTGTTGACAAAAAATAGCCTTGCAGAGCTGAGACAGTTATAGCTAGGGACAGTTGGGTAATTTCTGTTGATTTTGGAAATATTAATTTTTCATATAGGTAGCAAGGAGTCTTATCCATCATAAGACGAAAAAGGAATATACAATTTTTAGCTTTCAAGTAGTCAGAGATTTCACAGCCCAGAAGGCTTGCCCTGCAGGCAGAGATATGCTCAAATTTTTCTATCCCAAATACATAGCGCGAAATATTGTTGAAAGCTACCTCAATTATTAGCTTGGAGTAAATTATCGTCCTCAGTTATTGAAATATCGGAGTTGTTGTATTTCTGAAATTTACCTTTATACGGGAAGGGGGTGTAATTTCAGTCCGATTTGAATAATTTTCAACGAATTGCTTTTCCGTACTAAGGTAATTAAGTGCACCGAGTCTGGTAGAAATTTATAAACCGGATACCGAGATACACATTTGTGGTGATAAGTGGACGGCGCCACGCCCATAATTTTCGGCTAAATGGTTATTGCAATCATCGATTTTGAGTGAATTTGCTTTAGTAGTTACTAATTTATCGTAGTTTTCATGTTTCTGTAAATTACCGTTATATGGCAGGTGGGCGTGGTTATTTCTCGATTTCAAAGATTTTCAACAAATTTCTTAGTTAGGTCCTAAGCAAGGTAAGGATTGGTGAAGGGGCTACTGAGATACAGAATTTCATCATAAGTAGGCGGGGCCAAGCCCATAATTTTCCAAAAATTTCATAAAAAGATTATTTTGTACCAAAATTCCTTTTCACATACTAATTATGCAACAATCTGAACCTAATATTGTCTGAAGTATCGCAGTTTTTGTATTTTTCGAAGATACCGTTATATGGAATGTGCGCGTGCTCGAGTTATCGTATACATCTATCAAGATTCCTTTGGCTATTACGAACAACCGTTTGTGAACAAAGTTATAATACCCTTGTGAGCTTCGGTATACAAATTTAAAAATTCACGTTTAATAATATATACCTCGTTTATACCTACGCAAGAACCGCATTAACAAAAAGCTGATTTGATTCAACACATATTTCTTTCAAACATTTGTACCTGTGTCGTTATAGCGCACTTGCTGAAGCCGTATTCAAAGGTAAACACAATTGTTATTTTTATTCGATATTTCTTAAAGAAATAATTTGCGCGGTAGACCGAAATGGAAGCGGACAAGAATTCAAATTTGGGCACCCTGAAATTGTGCATATAGAAACTGTGCATACGAAATAATGCATATGAAAAAACCGAAATAATGCATACGAAAAAAAACGAAATAATGCATATATGCACAGTTTCGGTTGAAACCGAAACAATGCATATGAAAAAAAAAACGAAATAATGCATATATGCACAGTTTCGGTTGAAAACCGCAATAATGCATATTAGAAAAACCAAAATTATGCATATGCACTCTTTCGTTTGAAAACCGAAATAATGCATATATGCACAGTTTCGGTTGAAAACCGAAATAACGCATATGAAAAAACCGAAATAATGCATACATGCACACTTTGGTTTGAAAACCGAAATAACGCATATGAGAAAAACGAAGTAATGCATACATGCACAGTTTCGGTTCAAAACCGAAATAATGCATATGAAAAAAACCGAAGTAATGCATACATATACAGTAGGGATGTTGCGGATGTGGAATTTTAGACATCCGCGAATGCGAATGCGGATGCGAATGTCTAACAGCTAACATCCGCGGATGCGAATGCGAATGCGGATGTCAAGTATTTTTGAAAAATAATTAGAATCTAGCATAATGGCGAGATCGTTGTTTAAACAGCGCTTACAAGCCAAGCTAGATACATAAGTCATGTTGTTTCAGAATTTGGAGAACCTGTAACTTTATCAGCACTTTTCGATTTAAGTTTTTGTAATTCATTTTTAATACTGCTTTGAAAAATTTGTGCTTATAGCGAGCTAAATAGGTGGGTATGGAAAATAGATTATTATTTTTGAACAAAATTCTGTTTTTAAAGTCGTGGCTACAAGCCGAATCGGATCAGAATATTGTTATTTTTTTTAAAGCACCCCGTTTTTTTATAAGCATTTGAATAACAGATAGTTACGTAATTCTTATCTAATTAAAGGTCAGACCTATAGCTTTTTATTTATTTGAGCATCGATTCTCTTTATAGCTAGACGTTGATCATTTCTACTGGAAATCCCTGTTGAAGGTACTTACTCATTGATTTTAAATAGCAATTAAGGGATAGTTTTAGCACCGAAGTTTTTAGCCAAGGATCCAATGTATATTCCTATGAAAAAAATATTATCCAACAAGTAAACAAAACTACTGTTTTTTAAATTTGTGCTAAAAATAAATTCCCCAAAGAGCCGCATTTGAAATTATTCAAACGAATAAATGTACTAGGTGGCATATGCGGTAAGTCTGAGTCGCGAGTCATTTGTGTACGTGTTGACTCGCCTTCGACTACACACAGTTGAATCATTCAGAGTCATGCCGGGAGTCATGTTAGTGTAACTAACACATATTTATTTTCACAAACACATCCAAACCGACTCACGAACCAATTGCAAATCACGAAAACGTTGTTAAGAATTACAGTGCACACTTTCTTCTTTTGTGTCTAGTAGTTTTTTTTTTTAAGATTGGTCCAAAAAATTATAATAAAGAAAGAAGCCAATGCAGGTATTTAAAGCACAGTAAAAATATTATTAAAAGGACTATGTTCTCTTTGACGTACGTCAAAGGTTAAGTAGAAGTGGGAACTTTTATGGCTGCCTATATTTTAAAGACATTTTTATCAAAGTTGATAAATATGACATTTGACCAGTTTTTTTTACACAAATACTCCTACGACCACAGGCAAAAATATTGGCTACAATATGTAATTTTTTTTGCCATATATACGTTTTATCGGTCCACTTGCAAAATATTCGCATTCGCAAAAGCTTCGCATTGATTATTGCGAATGCGAATGCGAATGCGAATGTTAAAATTAATGCGGAAGCTCTGCGGTTGCGAATGCGAATGCGAATATTCGCAACAACCCTGATATACAGTTTCGACTCAAAACCGAAATAATGCATATGACAAAAACCGAAATAGTGCATACATGAAAACGAACTTCTTTCTGCGTAGGCGGCCTTCGGGCGCGCTTAGGAACTATAACCCTTACTGAGTAGATTTCTCCTTTCTGTGTTGCCGGAAAAGGGGACCGGAAATATTTTTGCGCAGAAATTGTTTCTGTGTAGGCGGCCTTTGGCCGCGCTTAGGGATTATAACCCTTACTAAGCAGAATTCTCCTTTCTGTGTTGCCGGAAAAGAGGGGACGGAAGTATTTTTGGGCAGAACTTCTGTCTGCGTAGGCGGCCTTAGGCCGCGCTTAAGGATTATAACCCTTACTAAGCAAAATTCTCCTTTCTGTGTTGCCGGAAATGAAGGGCGGAAGTATTTTTGCGCAGAAATTCTTTCTGCGTAGGCAGCTTTCGGCCGCGCTTAGGGATTAAAACCCTTACTAAGTAGAAGTAAATAATTCATATCAGAAAAAAGCGAAATTATCCATATGCACACTTTCGTTAGAAAACTGAAATAATGCATATAACAAAAACCGAAATAATGCATGCATGCACAATTCCGGTTCAAAACCGAAATAATGCATATGCATATTTCGGTTGAAACCCGAAATAATGCATATGAGAAAATACCGAAATTATGCATATGCATACTTTCGTTTTAAAAGCGAAATAATGCATATGAAAAAAACGAAGTAATGCATACATGCACAGTTTCGGTTGAAAACCGAAATAATGCATATGGCAAAAACCGAAATAAAGTATACATGCACAGTTTCGGTTGAAACAGAAATAATGTCTAAACGCACAGTTTCCATATGCGCAATTTCGGTGCCCCTGTCAAATTTCTGAGCGTATTGAAAGTTGGTTTATGCTTTCGTTTTGAATCACATCGAACTAGGTCAAGGCGCTTTATGTGTTGGTATAAACAAGGTAATAGAGATGTAATTAAAAATTTACGTTTTTGGAGATCTCAACATACAATTAATAAGCTTGATAAGAAGAATATGCTTAGCCTAACAGATGACTAAACTTCCCAAAAATGCCGAATATGTGGCTTTCCATCATTCTTTTGATATACCAATTAGTAGTAGTAGTGATTTTATTTATTTTCTTCAGATCCTGAATTACAAAAGTTTTGAGAAATTCAAACAAACTTTAAAATTTAAATTTAAATAAATAAAAGATCATAGACAATAACACTAAATGTTGTGTGTCTGCATTGCACTTAGAACTAAACATGTATTATATTTTTTTTAAAGAAAACTACAATCAGCTCTCTATATTTAAGGCAATTACTTATATAAATATGCAGTGAACTATAGTTACCATCATTGATTGCGCGAGTGCAGTGCAGAGAGACGCGGGGGTCATGAGCGCGGCGCGGTGCGGGGAGCCAGCAAATGTGCACCCGCCAGGTTATGCACTCGCAAAATTAAACTTACCTAAGTACATATATTTATTTTCCAATATCCAATAAATCCGGAAATATTAAATAATTATTTATTTCATTTTATTAGTAATAATTTGTGTCCATTTAAATAATTCATTGCATTTGGACGTAATGTTCTCTGCGGCGAAAAATTCAGTTTTGCCGGTAACACTGCCTTATTAATTCGCCTTGAGAGTGTCATTTCAGAATATGGCTTTATTACTCATTTGCACAAATTTGAATATGACTTTATTTCACTTCTGGATTGGAAATAACGCCATATGGTTTTATTTCCAAAACAAAATGGAAATAAGACCATATGGCGTTATTGCGTATGATGTTATTGCACGCCACCGGTCCGGGTAAAGGTCATGTGTCTGGGACTGGTGTGCTCTTTCAGTGAAGTTAGCAAACTCTATGTGGATCAGCTTTTCTAATATTAAAGGAATGTTCCTTTTAAGCGAAGCAGGGGAGAAATCCGGTTCCATATTAACACTTTCATAAATTTTTGGTCCAGTACGAACCTTGTCGCACTGCCTCCTCGGCCACGATGCGGTGCATTCTGTAAGATGGCAGAATAAAACAGCGCGCAATAAAGAACATGTGTGCACGTAAGGTGTGGAAAAATTGAGGGCATAACCCGGTGTCCAGGTGCAGCATATAGTTTGGGGTATTAGAGGGAAGCAATATTAATGTTTTTAAAAAGAACGGCAGGAGTTTCTCTACGGGTTAAAACTTGTCAATACCCCAGATTTGTGCACCCTAAAGCATAATGGACCTAGCCGCAGCATGGAAAATTTTCATCTTCTTGGAGATAGAGATACGAGGGTTGTTTATATATTTGATCCATGTGGCGTTTACCTAGTTTTGCGTCTAAGTGCTTCACAAAAGTAAGTTTGTAGTTTAAGAGGAAACCGTACTTGGGTTGACAGTCATTGACAATATCAATAACCTCATTTCCCAAATTCCAACGACATCCGGAAGGAATTCTACTGTAATCCCTAAAAACTAAAATTTTAGATTTGGCGAGGTTAACTTTCAGCCCCCACTGCGTACTGTAAACGTGAAGCTCGTCTATCTGCTAAAAGCACAATATCGTCGGCGTACATCAGAACTTTTACTATTGTGTCACCAACTTTCACTCCGGAGGTTAGGCTGTCACTTAAATCATTAAGATATAATGAGAAAAGGGTTGGACTCAACAAACGACCTTGACGTACACCTTGATTAACGAAAATCGGGTCGGAAAACTTCCCATTTAACCACACCCGACTAGTTGTATCATCATATATTAATCGTATAACCTCTACAATATGGCTAGAGATACCGAGATAGGCTAGCTTGTAGAAAAGCATACCGCGAGGAATTGTGTCAAAATCACATGAAAAGTCGACGAAGAAAGCATAAGTTTTCTTTTTCGCATTAAAATTCATGTGTATGTATAATTCTAGTTAGAGTAAAAAGATTGCCCATTGTGGGAAATTTTTGCGGAAGCCCGCTTGAAATTCGGTTATTACATTGTTACAGTCAAGCCACGCATTTAGACGGCTCAGCAACGGACCAGCAAAAATTTTGTATATTGTGTCGAGCAAAGAGAGACCCCTGTAGTTGGACGGAACGTCTCGATCACGTTTTTGTAAAAAGAGAAATAATAATAGCGTTACGAAAACTTTGAGGAATTTGCTTTTTAGGAAAGATTATATTGTACAATGCAAGAAGCTCAGTTAGAAAACACTCTGGGGTGTACTTATAGAATTCATAGCTAATACCATCTTTATGAGGAGCCTTATTATCTTTAAGGCCTTTAAGAACAAGTCAGCTCGCGAAGTTCAAAAGGAGAATCTAGAAACGGTCCACAACTGAGGGCAAAGCCCAGTGCATGCAAGGTGTGTCAGCTGTGCAAGATAGATTTCATGTAGGCTTTACGTGATTTCCTGCCAACGGCTTTAACCACGGTGCCCGCATTTGGCACAACGGATTAATTTTTGCATTAATCACTGCTCTGAACTGCAAGCACTTCAGTACCAATTGGCAGTATGTGGTGGACACACTTACCACCTTGGTAGGGCCTAGGCCTACCTAAACCTCTGACGTTCTCTGGATCACGACATCCGGTGGCAATGCAACTTCACATTGAACCATTGCTGGTTCTACCCGCATTTAGGTATTAAACCACAGCCACCACGATACTCCCCAAAGGGGCCGTACCCATGAACAGACCGGAGTAATGCTCGCCGGCGAGATTTGCTGGACTGGCTCAACTCACCCTGACCCACTTAACTGACTCAGCTCACACTAGAACGACTTACACGACTACTTCACTCCACATTCATACTCCGTCTTGCTCGTCTCACAAGTCTAATCGCCTCGCTCGTGGGCACCCTCCACATCCAGGAGCGGTGACACCACTTGCTCAACTTTCGACCGATCGAGTTGCTCGACACACATTCACCATCTTGCTCCGTCTTGCTCATCTCACACGTCCTACTCGCCTCGCTCGGGGGCACCCTCCACATCCAGGAGCGGTGACACGGCTCAGCTTTCGCAACGGATCGAATTGCTCAACTTGCGCACAACTTTTTCACCATTTCCAGCGGTTTCCTCCACACTTTTCCTCCAATTACAACTATTTTCACCATTATCTCCATTATCTCCATTTTCACCATTTTCTCCATTTTCTAGTCGTGTAAGCCATGCCAGTGTTGGCCTTGACAGCCTTGCAAGCCTTGCTTGCGTCACCAGTTTTGCTCGTCTCGCCGACGAACACACTCCGGGGGCATCTGATCCCCGTGGCACCATTTTTAAAGTCTTTGGTATGACTCTCGAAAGCAAATGGCTCTTCTCCCAAATGAACCATACCACCGATTCAGGATTGGTAGCCTTTGACTGGGGTACCCGGGATTGTGACACCCGTTGCCTCGCTACGCGAAACTCCCCTGGGTTCGTTGGTACGGTAATCTCCACATCGGAATCTGCGTAAGCACATGTCCTACACAGGTTCCCATGCGAAGCATCCCTGTTAGTTCATGCCGACATGGAAACCCCTAAGGGCCCCCATGTCACCACTTAAGGTCTAGCCCCGCGACAAGGACACCAACGTTTCGCTAGACTGTGCAAGATAGCAAAGTTTCAAAATGGCTGTAAAGATCCTGCAAGGAAAGGCTACACTTCACTCTCTGGGAACTACATTTCAAAAAGTTTGTAATTCGCCACCAGTCACTGGAGTTCCTAACAGTGTTTAAGAGGCCAATTTCCTTACATCTATGTTCTAATTTTTTCTTAGAGCAAAGCTTGAAATAGCTTGCGCGAGAGGATGCAAATAATACACGAGCCTCCTCAGAACTAGTACATCTAAACTCATCTAAATGTTCCAACATGTTTTTACGTGCCATCAAGCATTGGCTGTCTAACCAATTGTTTTTTTGGCGTGAAATACGGTTTGCCAAGGCTTGACGGAGCAGCAGACTTCCACTTCTTCCTTCTCCAGCACCGAGAACTGCATCAAAAGCGGCATATGGTCAGAGAATTCTTTCTTACTAATAGAAAAGCTATTAATAACACTGGTCTACAAGGGTTTTGCGAATAAGACGGGACCTGGTGTTTCCGAACGGATTTTTCGTGCTGAACACGAATCTGGGGTCCAAAACTTCCCATCACGTCACGTTTTCGAGAAAAAAAGGGGTTGAAACCCCTAAAAACAGCGTTTTTGGACATTTTCGAAAAATTGTAGAGCTGAACCCTGACGTGCTACAAACTTTGTATATGTCAGAAATTAAAGGCTAAATCGTGCCCTTTCGAATGAGCCCTATGCCGAATTAATCGCATGCACCCTTAGATCAGGGGGTGTATTTGTGTCTAGGAGTCCAGGGAAAATTGATCGCAGAAAGAATTTCATCTTAAACGACCATATAAATTTCTTAAATTTTTAAAATCTAACTGCAGATTCGTAATCAGCGACTTTTAATATAGTTAAAACCTTGGCATTATTAATTTTCTATGATCGTTTAAGATTAAATTCTTTCTGTGATCAATTTTTCCTGCACCCCTAAACACAAATACACCCCCTGCTTTAAGGGTGCACGCGATCAATTCGGCATAGGGCTCATTCGAAAGGGCACGGTTTAGCCTTTAATTTCTGATATATGCAAAATTTGTACCACGTCAGGGTTCAGCTCTATAATTTTTCGAAAATGGCCAAAAACGCTGTTTTTAGGGGTTTCAACCCCTTTTTTCTCGAAAACGTGACGTGATGGGACATTTTTGACCCCGGATTCGTGTTCAGCACGAAAAATCCGTTCAGAAACACCAGGTCCCGTCTTATTCGCAGAAAAAAAGTTGAAATTTGTAGACCAGTGTAAGCGGAAGGACCGAACATCCTATAGCTCCACAAAACGTGAACTCACCACACCTATCGCCAGATATCCTTCCGTTCAAGATAACTATCCCCACATCGTCCACTAAGCTCAGAAATTTTCTACCTTATGTATCTAATACTGAGTATTTTGAATCCCTACTTTCCGAAACTTCAGGTAGCGAAGACAGTAGGTGTTTTTCGACTGCCATGCGTGCGTTTAGATCACCAAGAACAGAAAAAGAGTCTGGGTGCTCAGTAGCGAAAAAGTTTTCTAAATGTTGAAAATCTTCATACCAATTGTTGCAATTCAAGTACTGTGGAATTAACCATCTACATTGATATTCCAATTATATGAACTGATCAAACTTTGATTGCGTTTTCCCACAAAACTGAAATTTGGAAACACTTCTGTATATTATTAAACACGGGGTATGCTGTTTAACAGAGGCCTCTGCCCGATTGTTGTTGATGAAAATGTCTAGCAGCTCTGCATTTCCGAACGTATATCTCTCTGGAAATGGCGTTTTTTTTGAAAAGGGGCAAATTTGGGCAAGCAAAGTTAGCTACATATTATTTTAGACGCTTTAGTTAGTAACTCTACATTTAAAAGCCTGTACACCTCTGTGTGCCTTAGAAGGTCTATTCTACGAAACACAGCTATAATTGTTAAGATTAATTTAAAGACTACAATTGAATAAAAAACGAGTCACAAAGACAAAACCACACAAAATTGACAACAATTTTACTAAACCATAATTTTACATACCTGAACTACGACTTTCCGCCATTTAAAGTTATATTTTTTTGTTTTATTTGGATAACGTGAGCAATCGGACTTTTGTAATGTATTGAAAGCGTAGCTTTCAATCAGTGTGACCGTAAAAAATGTTACCGATTAATTTTGTATATAATTAGAGTATGGTAAAAATTAATATAAAGTTTATTTTAAAATACAGGTTAATTTTGCTTTTAATTATGCAAAAAAACGCCAAAAAACTCAGTGCAATGGCCGCTTTTCGGAGGCTGTGTAAAACTCTAAGTCCGTTCGAGTTAGACATTGTTTTGCGATTCAGAGAAAAAATGCAATATTCATTGGCATTGAACATCTTCCCAAAAAAAGTATAGAAACTGGAGTCAAACTTTAGGCGGTCGTCCTAAAAATCAGAGACTGATGTGTGAATTCTACTACTTCGTGCGAAGAAGAACAAATTTCATGCCCAACGGTTGCTTTTCGAAGGCGCCATATTCATCCCAAGATAAGTGTACAAACTGGAGTCAAAGTTTAGGGGGTCGTCTGAGGCTGATGTATGAATTTTACTACTTTGTGTGAAGAAGAAGAATATTCGTACAAAGTACAACTACTTCTACAAACGCTTGTGAATTCTCTTAATTGACGGAAGTACATCATCGTAAGTTGATTCTGTTTCATCGAAATATAATTTCATTATATAAGTTTGAAATAAGTCAACAGCTAGAAAAAAATTTATTTTGGTTAACCTGTCTCAATGCTTCCCCGCTTCTCAAATTTAATAGTGCATAATCATAGTAGAAGCTCATATTTAGTAAGTTTAGTTAGGAAACCATTCAAACGTTTTGAAGAAAATAAGTTTCTTCGCTTTTTTGTGAAATATTCGGACTATCTTATTCGTGGTATTGCATTTGGCAGCTACGAGATATTGCGCGCCAAGCGACGATATGTATGTGCATATTTATGTTTTGAAAAATCTAATAAATTAATATTGGTAACCTCTAGCTCTATTTTGTATTAGGAAATACATATGTTATTTTCCTCTTAAAAGTGCAACAGATATTTTTTTTATGTGGACAAATTCTGCAGCCTCATAGCAAAAAGAAAAACACAATTTAAAAGTTTCATCATTTGTTACTGGAAATGTTTGGATATTTATTTACAATATTTGGTAGCAGTTTAAAATTTAATTATATCTAAAATATATATTTAGGTAGGCAAACATTTTTTAACAGAATATAGGTACCTATAACTTAAATAAATATATATTATGTATATTTACTTTTTGGATATCGAGTATACAAGTAACTAGTTACTATATGCAAGTATAACATTTCTTTATATACCTACTCAATTTCATAAATAGTATTTAAGTGGAACTAAGAACAGTAAACGATATCAATGTATTAAATTTCTATTAAATTAAATTACAAACATATAGTATATTTATGTACATTTATACAAAATGACTGCTCTTAAAAACTCCTTTTATCCTTCTGTATTCACTTATTTTTGAAATCCACTTGCGAATGTTTTCGTTTACTGAATCACAGGTGGAACAAAGCACACAGTGTGGTTTTTTAACACTTCATGCCAATTAATCGTAGCGTTTTCGACAGAGCAATATTTTGATATGAAACAAAATGGCTTTGAAAGCTAATGTAATTGCCTTTCAAGGAAAAATATTGCCATTCAGCCACAACCACTCCTTGACCTTAATAAAATTGTTCAAAAATAGTGTTCTTCGAAAAAAAACATGCACAATCCAACGGATTTATTAAAAAAAAACATGTTTTTTATTATCCTGATTTTATGGATTTTGAGACGAGAAACACACTTCCACAAATTCCATCCCCTCAATTTGAAAAATGATTTAAATATTGCATTTTTTATGATTTGCATGCAGCTGTGCATCCTTCGCACAATTTTGTATCCCTCGAACAACAATGTCTCAATTTTATATCCCTTGAACAATAAGAGCAATTCAACACCTTTAATTTGAGCCAAGGTAGAAGTCTCTAGGCCCTTTGAGAGCTAAATTATTACGATTCTGAAGTTAAACCTCGAAATTTCATTCGACATTTTACGCAATTTTTTTCTAATTTCGGACTAAAAGCTAGTACAGCAGTTTCGAAGTTTGGTTTCAAATTGTTATAACTTGGCCCTCAGAGGGCCTTGGCTCAAATTAAAGGTGCACTAGTGCATTTTTTAAGTTAAGGTGTTCAAATTTATTTTCGAATTTTGAACAGTGGAATCGTGTTGCACGTCTCAAAATCTATAATACTGGTATGATAGAAAATACATAAATTTTTTATTTTGGAATAAATCCCGTGGATTTCGCATGTTTTTTTTCGAAGAACACTACACTTGAGCAAATTTTTTAAGGTCAAGGGGTAATTGTGGCTCAATGGCCACAATTGAAAGGGATTTACTTCAGGTTTCAAAACCATTTTGTTTCGTATGATTCTGTCGAAAGCGTTACGATTAATTCGCATGCAGTGTTCAAAAAGCACACTGTGCGGCTTGTGACAAGAGATGTATTTTAAAATGCTGTGCATATTTTTCAGATGTGAGTTCAGCGACAAAATCTATTAGAAATGGCCAACTTCATATCAGAAAAAAATTTCAATTAGCACGAAATTGTTCCGGAGGTAGAATCACAATACCAAGAATGTAATTGAAACTCTTAACCAAACTCGGATTTCTCAACGGGCACATACATAAATGTGTGTACATACAATTACAAAAGTACTTACATATGTAATTTCCTTACTAAACTAATGTCTGAAACATATACCACATATAAATATGTATGTACAATAGGGCGCTCCAAAATTGCATGTGAAAAAGTACAGTCGGAATTTTTATGCTCTCACCCTCTACGATTGTTCTATACCGAAAAATATAGCCTTATTTTTTTATTTTGAAATCAAAAAAAGTTTAAAGGTCGCTCAAAGCGCCTAAAGTTTTCCATGTATTTTATATGGGGAAAAAACAACTTTTCGTAGAAATGGTATAGAATTCTTAAAAACTAATATTTTTCTATCGGAAAACTCTGTTCTCTGCAGGAGATTCCCAATAATAATACCCAATTGTATATTTAACCATTTTTTTATTGCAACTATATTTTATAGGTACGCCAAAAACCCATAACACCGAAAAATGCAACGGGGGAATAATAAAAAATCGTTAGTATTAAGATATGGTTGAATAAACAATTGGGTATTATTATTGAAAGTCTCCTGAAGAGAACCAGAGTTTTGCGATCGGAAAAATATTAATTTTCAAGAATTCTATACCATTTCTACCAACAAATTTTTTTCCCCCATATAAAAATACATGGAAAACTGAGAGCTTTGAGCGACCCATAAATATTTTTTGATTTCAAAATAAAAAAATAGAGGTATACTTTTTTCGATATAGAACAATCCTAGGGGGTGAGAGCATTACAATCCGACTTTACTGTTTTTGGACCACCCTAATGTAAAATATAAATTCGTATACAATTGTACAAACATATGTATGTATGTGCTTGAGTTTAAGCAAAACTCTTAGGGCCGTTTGCACCATGTCTAGTTAACGCTAACTGGAGGTACATCCTTCAGTTAAGCACGTTAACTGCTTTATCGATCACATGTTATATGATGGGTGTCGATAACGTCGATAAAGATGTTTAACTGGGAGTTAGAATTAACTAGACATGGTGCAAATGAGCATTAGAGTGTACTTGGTGTATGTTGATATAAAATTAAGTATAAATATTTTCTGGCTTTACAAAGAAACCATATCATCTCCCACAAGTTGATTTTTTTTTACTTCTTTATGTATTTGGTGCATATATGTACATATGTATGTACATACATATGTAATATATACCGTCGCCCGTATGTCAGAAACATGAATGTGTAAAATGAAAATTTTGAGAAATCAAGTTTGAAAGTTGCTTTTACGAGATTTAACTCTACATTTATGCGAGTGAAATTGTAAAACATGTGGTTTCCGTGTACGCACGGTATTCTGGGTTTTGGTATAAAAAAGAACATACAAAGGTTAATAAAGTCATCCAACAGTTGGTAAATTTGCACACTCATGCTTGTGGCATAGGGGTGACATATGCACATAATTATCCGATTAGCGGACACTGTCCAATCAGTCGCAAGTAGAGAGATTATGAATGTCCATTTATGAAAAAATGTATGGTAAACATTTATAAAAATTAACTTTGTTCCTAAAAATTAAAGGCAATCAAAAAATAAATATTTTTTTGCCATTGCGGTTGTTGAGGCAGCGCGCGCCTAATTACACAGTGCTATCTCGGTAATACGGACACTGCTATACAAAAATTTGAAATTTTGTACCCTATTGCTCGGACGCTGAATTAGAAAACGAGTATTTTCTTTGTGGTTTTTATATTCTTGCCAAATAAGTAAGGTTCCGTGGTTTACTAAGGAATTGAAGAAAATTAAGAACTTAAGGAACATATTTTTTAGAAAATATAAGTGTTCCAATTCGCCGCAACACAAGGAAAAATATCTGTGCTATACGAGTAAATTTAAATCTCTTAGTAAGACCCTACATAGAAATTATGTTGCAAGATTTGAACCTGACATAAAACTGAACCCTAAAGCTTTTTGGCGTTATGTTGTTTATGGCGTTATGCGCGGCCTCAGGATTCAGGCTGTTGGGATTACCGAGATAGCACTGTTATATAAATAACACTGGTTTACAGCAAAAATGTTCTATAGATGCCACTATCCATCACGTCACATATATCTTATGAACTAATTGAATAATCGTAATACTAGATATAGAGAATAAAAGCTTATAAAATTCTACATAAACCATATATACATTACTTCTCAATAGCTCTGATAGTTTCTGAGAAATTAATTAATAATTTCTGACACCTTTTGCTTTCAATGCAAACACTCTACCTACACAGGTGTACGTACCGTACGAGTAAAAGCTTAGACAGACGGTAACGTGGATCCGGATCAACTCGTCAGTCGATCCAGATTAAGTCCCAGAGTTAATTCCCAAACTTAGCCCGGATCAAGGGAATATTCGATGACAACACTGACCAAAACTCAGAGAGCGTAGAATACAGAGAAAGTACAAAACTAGCATGGACATAATCCTTTTCATCGGTAATGAAGTGACCATACAAATTCAGATAGGAATCCAATTAAAATTAAATACGAACTTATTTGAATTAATACGGTGACTGCATTGCCGACGACAAGGTGGATGTCTACGCTAAGTAAAATTTTGCATTTTCTTTGTGTTCTATGCTCCCTGAGCAAACAAATACGCAAATAAAGCCGCCAGCTACTTCATCCGCGGTAGCCGAGTGGTGGTTGTCGAAAAAAAAAATGTTTTTATTGTTACCTGCTTTTTTTTTAATTTTATTTGATTTATATATTTAATTTTACTTTATCTTATTTTCGTTTGATTTATTTTACTTAAAATTTTTTATTTTATTGTTAGTTAATTTAAATTTTTAGAGTTTAATTTTACTAGAAAATTCAAAAACAACTTTAAAAAACTATAGAAGTTATAATTGAATGAATAAAATACAAAAAATTAAATGAATATTCTACTGGCCGTGGGATTCGAACCTACGACCTCGTCAGATCAATTGCGGCGTTAATCCGGATCAACGCTGCCGTCTGTCTATGCTTTAACACTCTTTTCCGATCGTATTTCATACAAAAAATTCTTCCGCATTTTCATTGACCAATCCTTTCTTTCTTATTTATACATCGATTTTCTTCATTAGTAGCTTAATTTTTTCTAAAGGAACAGGCTTTAACACAATTGCAAAACATTTACACAGAAACTGTTATTTTTTTTAATTTTTCTCTGTTAAAGTTTGAATGTTTTCCATTTTTTCATCAAAAAAACAAAAAATCTGGAATGATTAATTAATTTCTCAGAAACTATCAGGGCTATCGAAAAGTGATGTATACACGGTTTATGGAGAATCTTATTTGCTTTCGTAATTATTTGGGCCAAATTCTTATTTATTATGTTTGCTGTTATTCAGTTGGTTCTTAAGATATACATACGTGATTAAGCGGAACCACTCTTTTAAGCTGAATAACGGTAAATTGCAAATATCTCATTGCCACGTTTATATCCACTCTCTTTCTAAAGTGTTTACTATAATAAAAGTTTGCTATAAAAAGTTTCAAACACATTACCACTTCGTGAGCTTTACCATTGTTGTAGGAATAGGTTGCATTGTGTGCAATTTCTTTACTAATGATTTGGCTTTTCGCGTTTGCATGTGCAAGCTGTAGATGGCGCTATGTAAAATATCCGCCTTTCTATTACAGCGCCTTATGTATGCGTAACGCTGGTATCTTTTTTCGGTCAAAAAAGAGTATAGGTATTACTGCGCAAAAATCACGTTTCGCAGTATCTCCATTTAAAAATGAAAGCATTTTTTACAGTATATTACAGAAACAGTTTTGCACTAAATTAAAGGGGTTCCTGGTAAGGTACACATAATACCAGGTATTCCTTTATTGTACACCACGAGGCAAAATGATATGCCTTGTATGTAAAACAAAATTTCTCACTTTGTACAAAAATTTGAAAAAGTCAAAAAAGATGCACAACAACAATATTCTAGTCTGAAGTGTCTAAAAAATACCATTGATCTTTGATTTTATTTTTGTTGACGTTTTCACGCATTTTCTTCCATACAAAGTTACTATGTTCGACAGTTTGTTTTGTATGGAAGAAAATGATAACACAGTCGGCAAAAAAATAACCATATTCGACAGTTTGTTTTGTATGGAAGAAAATAATAACACAGTCGGCAAAAAAAATAGCCAAAATTCAATGCGAATTCTTAGCCTATTGAAACTTACACGTTAATAAGCTACAAAACTGCATACTTGGAATTTTTCTAAAAATTATGAATAAAAAGGTTGTTGTAGAATTTTTTTAAATTCCCTACAAAGTTTGTAATGTGGATTTATATCCATATTTTTTATATAATAGTATATAACATATGTGCATTTTTAAAGCGTTTTCCCGCGTACACTGTGTATTAAAAAATTTAGGCAGCAAAAACAGGGGAAGTGCAGTATTTTGGAAAAAAAACCGCAGTATCCAAATTTGGAATCCAAAAAAAAGTATTCTACTGCGAAACAAACTATAGATACGATAGATATGTATGCGGCATGTATTGCTTTCTAAAAAAGAGCCTAAATACATATATGTTATAACTTTTAACTACATTTCATGACATGATTTAGTGAAATGAACAAACGCATAAACGTAAATGTAATGTTGCAAAATTTTATACATACAAGACTAAAAATTAGAAAAAACCAAAAAATAAATAATTGATATACATACCACGTTTCCTATACCCATTGAATTTGTCTCGATAAGTTTTGATTTTAAAATTTTAGAAAAAGTCATTATGAACAATTTAGAGATTTAAAACTGAAAACGTGGAACGCATGTAATAGACTTAAATTCGGTGGTGGATCCAAGGGGGGAGAGGGTTTGTATGGGTGTTAAAACCCCCTCAAATCGAAGAATTATAGTTATGGATTTAGAAAAAGGGTTCTTTACTTCACGTATATACCTGCTATGGGCGCTCGCATACAACTGTCAGTTTTCTCGCATACCAAATCTTATCGCAGTGCGATCAGTGCATAGCAAATATCAAAGCAAATATGAAAAAAATTGCTAAACCCATAGCTAGGTATGCGATAAATGGTATGAGACATCTCTTATTTTATATCGTAAATATATCTTCTGTGATGAACGGTAAGCGAGCGCCTATAGCAGGTATAGACGTGCAATTAGAAAAAAGCATGCACAATGAAGTGTTAAAACACGAAACTTTCAAATACATTCAATTTTTCGCTTTATTTGTAAAACATTTTGATAATTTTAAACACATTAAATTTTTCTTTTTTACTTATAACTCAATGAAATGAAGAATTTTTACATTTTCCGTGGATTTTTGAAAAATTCTTCTAGAGCTTCGTCAACTCATACATGCTAGATCGTTGAGCCTTTCTTGACCTTTTGTATTTCTCAATTAGGTCTAATTCTTTTCAGGCATAAAAAATTCGTTCAGGCGTAGCTATTGAAATGGGAAAATAATGGACATATGTAAATTGAAAAATTTTTACTTTTTAAATCTAATCAATTTATTAAATATCTTACATTTAAAATTAAGTGGCAACCCTATTTAGAAATACGCCAGGATCGAGAGTACATATTTTTAATGTATGTGTGTGCATACACATATATGATCTATTAAATTAATATGATAAAAGATTTTATTACAAAAAAAGGCAACCCTCATGGAAAATATTTCTGGATTCAAATTCTCAAAAATGCCTTTAATTTGATGTTTATATTAAATTGTTTTAGTTTAATTTTGTAATATCGAAAATAAGTGGCAACCTTGCAGATATATCCTAAGGGAGAACACTTATTATAAAAACAAATAATATTTTAAGAGATATATTTTAGTACCTAATTTTCTAAACAAAAAAATTAATAAATATATGATGGAAAATAGGTGGCAACCCTATTCAAAAATATTTCTGAATTGGAGTTTTTTTTTTAAATACCGATATTATGATGTTTTGTTTTATTTGCAAATAATTGAAAATAGGAGACAACCTTATACGAATATTTTCGGAAATAACACCAATGCAGATAACCTTAAATTGCAAACGTTATCTGAATACAAAATTGCATCAAAAATCGTTAGAGCCGTTTCCGAGAAACCTATGGATATATGTATTAGGGTGATCCAAATTACTAACCTTACGAATTTATGGTCTTAATAGGATCTTTTTACTTTCCCATTTGGAAACATTTTTATTCCTATTTTAAAAGGTGTCGGCGGGCATATGAAATCTTCCATGTAAATTACATGTAAAAAGTTTGTTTTCATTAAAAATTTTATAACTATTGAACCGTTTGGGATAAAAGTTTATTCTTGTAGGACATTCAATTCTCTAAAAAATAGTTTGAAGTTGATTGCCTGGACTAAAAAATGTATATACTTACGGGCTATGAAAGTCGAAAAAAGCAGAAATATGCAGTTTTATGGCTTTATGACTGGAAATATTCATGCTAAATGAATGTGTAGAGCATGTTGATTATAAACTAAATTTTACATAATATTCTTTTTAATTATTAAAAAAGTCAGTTCGTTGTAATTACGATGTTGCTAGCGATGTAATTGTATTACTTGCAAAAGAAATTGCTTTTGTTCTTCGTCTTACCTCAAAGTTCGATTACAATTTTGTATCAACGCTATTCCTCGTTCAGCAATATCATAAACATATTTAATACTCTTAATCGTCTTTAAGAAAACCAACTTCAGGGTAATTTTTTAGAGAATTGAATGCCATACAAGAATATGCCTAGAAAAAACGTGTATCCCTATTTTATAACTTTTTTTAACGGTTCAAAAGTAATAACATTCTTAATGAAAACAAATTTTTATTTACATGGAAAATTTTAAATTCCCACCGACACCCTTTAAAATTTAAATACAAATTTTTCCAGAGAATTTCCTTCTCAGTAAATATGTAGGTCATTTTAAGGCCATAAATTCGTTTGGTTAGTTATTTTAGATCACCCTAATATATAAATAAAAGAATTACTCGTTCCCGCAAAACACACAAAAAAGAGATTCTGGATCCGCCGCTGCTTGCGTTGATATAATATGATATGATATATATATGACCCAGTTCCAATTTATTACAAATTGATAAAATCGATCTCAAATTTGTATTTTCGCAGTAGAAATTGTAGGTCTATGTTATGTATGTATATGTTACATTGAATGAAAGACTTATTGTCAATTAAATATAATGGAATTGTTAGTGAGTTATGTATATCATTTCAATTCTATTGCATTCGCTACACGATTTTCGTTCTAAATCTTATGAATTATTCATAATGACATTTGCTAAAATTTTAAAATCAAAACTTATCGATACAAATTCTATGGTTTTAGGGATAATTATTTTCTACTTTTAAGTCTACTTATAAAAACGTGGTATATTAAAAAGTTTTCTTATTTGATATCTATGTAGCTAAAAGAAAAAAGTAAGTGATGCCACAAGAAAGGGCTGCAGCTGGGGCCATACTTAAATTTCTCATTAAATAATGAGCCGCTATTTTTAACTCTGAGGGGAAATAGTCATATACAGATTTAACGATCATTAGTTAAGTGCCCGCTAAATTTAATTTAGGGCGGTTTGTTCAATGCCCGATTAACACAAATCGAAGGTAGAAGCTCCGGTTAATTGCAATCACTGCTTTATTGATCACATGTTATATGCATGATGTCGAAAACGTCGAAAATGATGTACAGGTGGGAGGTAGTAATAAGCAGAAATTAACCAACCGGCCTTTAATGAATATTTGTGATTGCGGCGGTAAGACTAATGAAAATTTAACTCTCAACATTGATACAAACAGGGTCGTTTTTCGAATGCCTGTCTCAGGCAGTCGAGAAAACGGCCCCACAGAGTATTAGATACGTACATGTATGTACATTTAAGGTGCTCTTATTCACGTTTAAGCTTTATATTAAGGGACAATTAAACTCAATGCATCGAGTGTGATACGATAAAAAGTGCATAGGCGTAGTTATTGTGCGATTTAAATTCAACGTCCTGCTGTATGTCTATATCTATCTCGGATGAGTTGGCCTGTTACAAACCTAACGTATGTACAAGTGTGCTCATGTATGAAGACGAGTAGTTTTCATTCAGTAAACGAAAATGTCTAACTTGCGCAACTTAGCTGAACGTTAGTTTATTACTTTATATTAGTCAACTTCATATATTTTAATTTCAAAATAAGTATTGTGTATATATCAGGGACCGTAACCGTTATGATTTTTATAATAAAAATCATAACTAAATCGTTATTTTGTGAGATCTATTTTTTCGATCATTTTTAATGGATGTTTTGTAATTTTTATTTTTTTGATCATCTTTAAAGGTTATTTTATGATTTTTTCGATCAGTTTTAATCGTTATTATGTGATTTTTATTTTTTCGATTATCTTTAATCGTTATATTATTGTTTTAATTTTTTCGAACAAAAATAAGGGTTATTCGTGGTTTCTTATAAGGTGTAAATCGAATGTGTACAGATTTGACTTAAAAATAAATTTTACAAGTACATACGTTCACATGTATGAGTATACATACATATGTATGTACCCAGTAGAAATCGGTTGTATGCATTCATGAAGAATGCTTGCTACATGAGTGAATTAGTGTAAAAATTCATGCGTAGTCATGAATTTCCACAAATAAATTGAGATTCTAGCGAACTGCAAGCGAACGTACGTTGTTGTTGTTTTAAGTACATTTCTTGATAAATTTTAAGTGGAATTTTTGTAATATTTTCAGTCTGGTACAAAAATTTTAGTGAACGGACGTGTTGTGCGATACTATTTTCAGCACTAACGGGCTTTTACAGGATATTTGCATATGTAAATGCTACTTTTTTGTATGTCCCCGCATATTAAAATGTATCAGAAAAGTAGCATTTACATATGGGGATACATATCTTGTAAGAATGCTTTAATACTGTTCCATTAATGCATTTTTGTATGTTTGAAACATTAATACAGTAGTAGTACAAGTTTATGGTTAGAGTACGCATACGCTCTGAGAAACCACGCGTGTTAAATGGAAATTAAGGTTCATTTATATTGGCATGTATACACAACAGCAAGCTCATGCCACCAACAGCGATGTCGTATGCATAAAATTTCTACTGGGTATGTACTCACATACTCACATACGATGTACATACCGTCGGTCCCTACGAAGAGTAGCACATTTCACTATTCGCGTGGAAGACTAGCACATTTCACTATTAGCGTGGAAGACTAGCACATTTCATTATTCGCGTCGAAAAGTAGCACATTTCAGATTTTTGCGTGGAAGAGTAGCACATTTCGTTATTTGCGTGGAAGACTAGTACATTTCAGATTTTTGCGTGGAAGACTAGCACATTTCAGATTTTTGCGTGGAAGAGTAGCACATTTCGTTATTTGCGTGGAAGACTAGCACATTTCAGATTTTTGCGTGGAAGAGTAGCACATTTCGTTATTTGCCTGGAAGACTAGCACATTTCAGATTTTTGTGTGGAAGAGGGATACGCAAGGCAGTTCATATAAGGTTGTAGCAGCCGTTAAAAAAAAAAAGTTACATAAATATGTATGTTTATACTATAATTATTTTTCTTCGGTCATGCTGAAAGTTTAGTGTTGTATATGGAGCCTTTTGGCCGGTTATTACAAGTAAAATAAACGTTTATTTTTCCTCCTACACCTTTCGACATTCGCGTCTTTCTCAGGGAATCTTTATTTATAAATAAATACGAAAAAACATATACATACAGTATCATATCAAGAGCACCCCGTTTCAAAGTGATATTATTTATGTTATGTTTATTTATTTACTTAAAAAACCTTCAATTAAAATAAAGTTAATTCTCTTAAAAAAATCCATATTGGCCCAAGTTTAAAGCCCAGGAGAATACTAAAAAAACTCAACAAATTTTCAACAACGCAAACGCAAATGAAATATTTTCCTTCGAAGAACTGTCCAAATATTTTCATTGGCAAAAAATTAAGATATCACATGTACGGAAAATTACAATAAAAAATAGCAAAAATCAAGTAGACATGGCAGTAAAATACGACTTTATGCAAAGCGAGGAGAAGTTGAACCTAATGAAAAAAAATGTTCAATGGTCAACCATGAAACACTGTGAATTGCCTAAAGCTTACAAGGGAAAAATACCTTTAAAAAAAAGAAAAGTGGATGATATTCAACAAATGATTAGTAAACGGTATATACCGTCGGCCGCTGTGGTGTAGTGGTAAGCAGTGCGCGCTTTCACACATCAGCACCTGGGTTCAAGCCCTGGTCAAAGCAACATCCCAAAAAATATAGAAAAAGGTTTTTTCTTAACAGCGGTCGTCCCTCGGCAGGCAATGGCAAACCTCCGAGTGTATTTCTGCCATGAAAAACAGCTTCTCATAAAAATACCATCGCCGTTCGGAGTCGGCGTAAAACTGTAGGTCCCTCCGCTTTGTGTGACAACATCAAGGCGCACGCCACAAGTCGGAGGAGAAGCTCGGCCAAACACTAACATATGTGTAAGCGCCAATCTATTATTATATTATTATTATTATATACCGTCTGAATTTCATGATTTTCATAATACAATTAAAGAAATATAGAATAAACGTTTGAATTTTCAATATATATTATGCTTTTATGATTTACTTTAAACCGGAGACGTGCAGTTTTCGCGGCTTAACAATCTGAAATATGCTACTCTTCCAAGCGAAAATCTGAAATGTGCTAGTCTTCCACGCAAAAAATCTGAAATGTGCTAGTCTTCCACGCAAATAACGAAATGTGCTAGTCTTCCACGCAAAAATCTGAAATGTGCTAGTCTTCCACGCGATTAGTGAAATGTGCTAGTCTTCCACGCGAGAATCTGAAATGTGCTACTTTTCGACGCGAATAATGAAATGTGCTAGT
>NW_023458571.1:285929-286073 GCF_013731165.1 Rhagoletis pomonella | reverse complement strand
GTAATTTGAGATGTGCTACTCTTCGTTGGGAGCGACGATACATACTAGAGTACTTTCGTATTTAACAGGGACGTGAACCGGTTTTGAACTGAACCGATTTTGAACGGGAAAACCGATTTTTTCTATTAATTAACTGAACCATTA
>NW_023458571.1:274833-285829 GCF_013731165.1 Rhagoletis pomonella | reverse complement strand
TTTTGAACGGGAAAACCGATTTTTTCTATTAATTAACTGAACCATTAACTGAACAAAATTTCTACAAATGTTTGATCCGAACCGACAACCGAACCACTTTCCATAAAGGTTTAAAGGTTCGTTTCAACCAATTTTCAATAGATAAATATGTATACCAACTTTTTTTTCTTTTTGTTAAACATGGTAATAGCTAGCATGTTTGTTTACCATGTGACAATATGAAATGTAAAGGCAACCCATCTCATTTGACAGGCACTTGACCCTTAACCTTGCGCGTTGTTGCACTTGACACTTGACACTTAAACTAGCGCGTTATTTTTTTGTTTTTTGAACCGTTGAACCTAACCGAAACCCCGGTTCAAAGACCAAAAAGACCGCTTTGACGAACCAATCCAAAAGTGCAAAAACCAGTTCGAACCGCTGTACCGAACCGACCAAATTTTTCATTCGGTTCACGTCCCTGGTATTTAATATACCAGTTTGGGTACTAAATACTCAAATACTTAATATCTGGAGATGTCTAATATTCAAGTAACCAAGACTTAGGTATTTAGGAGTTGCTAAATTCTCAAGTAAAAAAAAAATTAGGGGTTTATGAGTTGGTAAATACTAAAGTAAAAAATACTTTGCCATTTAGGAGCTGTTAAACACTCTAGTCCAAAGTACTCGGAGACTAAAGTACTAAGGTATTTATGACGGTCTGATTATGGCAACTTAACGTAACTTACGGCTATCTCTTAAAAATTCTGTTAAATGGGTGTTGCTTATAATTGAAAAGCCGAAACTTAACGTAACTTAATGCCACGTCGAAATCTGTTTAATTTTGATTCTCTAAGTTCTACGTTCCGTTAAGTTAAGTTAAGTTGCCATAATCAGGCTTTTAGATGGCTAAATATGATTTAGCAAAAAATTTAGGAAAGATTTTCGAAACTACTTCGGCATTCCCGGGACAATTTCATGATTTTCGGGACTATTTCGAAATTTTGTTAAATTTTTGTCGATCTTGATATCGATATATTTATCGATAAATTTAATGGTTTTGCAATTGTTATACTTATCGATATTGTTATCAATGCTATAATCGATATGATTATCAATATACTTATCCATATAGGAATCGGTATTGTTATCGATATAATAATCGGTATAGTAATCGATATTTTTATGGAAAAATCTATCGATATTGGTATCGATATACTAATCGCTACTTTTATTGTTATATTTATCAATATTGTTATCGATATACTAATCGCTATTAATCATCGATATTTTTATTGCACTCAATATATTTAGTCTTGGAAAAAACCTAAATAATCCCTACAATGGTAAAAATCTCTAGAAACCCCAAAGTAGTCTCGAAAATCCCGATTTAGCAAAAAATTGAGGAAAGATTTTCGAAACTACTTCGGCATTCCCGGGACAATTTCATGATTTTCGGGACTATTTCGACATTTTGTTAAATTTTGTCGATCTTGATATCGATATATTTATCGATAAATTTAATGGTTTTGCAATTGTTATATTTATCGATATTGTTATCAATGCTATAATCGATATGATTATCAATATACTTATCCATATAGGAATTGGTATTGTTATCGATATAATAATCGGTATAGTAATCGATATTTTTATCGAAAAATCTATCGATATTGTTATCGATATACTAATCGCTACTTTTATTGTTATATTTATCAATATTGTTATCGATACACTAATCGCTATTAATGATCGATATTTTTATTGCACTCAATATATTTAGTCTCGGAAAAACCTTAATAATCCCTACAATGGTAAAAATCTCTAGAAACCCCAAAGTAGTCTCGAAAATCCCGAAATATTCCCTATAATATCGAATATTCTGAAATAGTATCAAAAATGTCGAAGTATGTAGAAGTATTCTCGGGGAATACCGAAATATTTTTGTACGCGGCAGTTAGTGAAGCCAGAGTCTCAATGTACTTTTGTGCGCGGTGTTGCGTTAGGTGAAACTAACTAAATACTTTTAGACTAAGTATTTAGCGCAGTGAAAATAAGTAAATATTTACTAGCCTACTCGGTATTTAGTAACAACCAAAATACTTAAGTAAATAGTACTTTGGTACATATTTACTACAACATAAATACCTAAATATTTAGCACTTTTAGTAGATCAAATGTTGCTCATAACTGGTATCAATAATGCAATCACCTGCAATGAATCAAAGAATTTTTGTTTTCATTTTCCTGTTGAACTTTTTTTGTGGTTATTGAGGTTACCTTAGGTCTAATCTTGTTGCTTTAGTTGTCAACACTACAAGTTTTTTTTTTGGTTTTCTATGATCAGAGAAGATTAATATAGTAAAGAATAATGATTATTTTTGATCGAAAAAATAAAAACCATAAAATAACGATTATTATAAATAACGATGATCGTAATTATATAAATCGAAAAATAACGATTATATTTATTTTAAATAAAAATCCATTATGATAACGATTATTTTCGGTGCCTGGTATATATCGTCGCTACCATGTAAAACTATCGAATGTGAAAATGGGTACTTTTCAGGAGATCAAAAAAACCGTTGTAAAAGTGTTGTGGTATTTATGTTGTGGGATTCGACACCTTATTAAAGCCAGTATCCTCTGCTTCTCAGAAGCCTAAAAATGCGACGATTTTCCAGCTTACGTATCATTCTAAATGCATGCACCTTGCGTAAATGAAAAAACATTTTAGCACATTCGATAGTTTGACATGGTAGCGACGATATGTACATACGAATCCGATTAACAAGGAAAAAATTGGTTTTTCTTTGTTATACAAAAAACAAACCTTATTAAACATATCGTCGTTTAAAGTGCAAAACCGCGTATCAACAAAATGCAACACCGCGTATCAGCAAAATGCAAAACCGCGTATGTGAAGTTATAGAAATTATTTTCTAGAGCGTAAAAACGCTCATATTTCAAAATGGTTGTCTTTTTTATAAAGCAATCGAATTTCTGGCTTGTATATTTCAGGACGAATGGATAAATGTTGAGCCAAGAGCTTATGTGTGCAAATCCAATTTTTGGCAGCCAATATCAGTTACGCGGTTATGCAGAATGACGATACGCGGTTTTGTACTTTAAACGACGATATACATATATGCATATATTTACACACATCTGTATATATAGGTACATATATATGTACATCTATACATATGTATATAAAAATATGTGTATGCAGTTTATTAGACTGAACTTTCGTTAAAGTTCTTTTGAGTTATTTTATTATAAAATTTTTAGAAGGCCATTAATAATTATGCATCACATTTTGTTTGGTTGTTTTAACATCAGTATGTGCCCTCTTTATTAGGATATTTAATTTCAAACTAAATCCATAGCATGCAGCATAAACATAAATACACGAGACATATATATTTTTGTGAATTAATCATAAAATGTTGATTAATTAAACTCCAAGTTCTATCTAACGCATTCCCCACAAATACATGTATAAAAAGTTATTATGTCTCTGCTCTCTCTCCATTTAAGTACCAACATTTATGCCTCCTGGAGGCATTCAAGATGTTGATTTCTACCACATTCTACAGCTTAAAATCTGTTGGTGAACTTATTTGATCTACTGAGAGGATCATCATATTTTTAATATTCGCCACCTCCGATTCTAGCCGCGCCAAATGAGACTTAAGTATATGTTCTCGTTCCGAAACGGACACCCCAACCACTGCTGCATTTCCACAATTCGCTGTGTCCACTTTTTGTTGCAATTGTGCTGTCCAATCAGTGCTACCGATCGAGATTCCGGAATCGCGTTCATCGCTCGAATTGTCCCCATTATCTGCCCAAGCGGGTGGTGAAGCTCGATTGCTTACTGGCTCCTGTTTAATGTGCTGAAGCGCCAGCAGCGCTGTGGCAGCAGCATCTTTGTCACCTAAATGAGATTTGTGCCTTAACTTGAGCGGTAGGCAGTTGTTTGAATCGGTACTGCTAGGGCTGGTGGTGCTAATATTTACGACACTGTTATGATCTACATCATCCCCACCGTCAGCTTCGTGTTCATCATCCCCGGAGATAACTCCTGAAGAAGAAGTTGAAGACAGAGACGAGGACGTGGTGGATGATAGCATATGTTCATATGCTGGCGAGCAGATGCGACGAGAAAGATTAAGAATGCTACTGCCAACGTTTGTGTTGCCATAAGTAACGGAGGATGAAGAAACTGACTCTACTGCACTTGAACTAACATTGTTGAATTCGGGTGATTTCGCATTATACTCGTTTTCTAGATTTTGTCTGGATATGGACACATGTTCCTTTGTGCTGTAGGAATATATATTGCTCGGACGTGGTGGCAAGTAGAGGGGTGCCGTTGCCGTTGTATTATACAGTGGAGACTCAGTGGGTTCCGCTGCATCATTTCTGCTTATAGCAGCACCTACCACGGCTACAACTTTACGCAAGTTATCGAGATCATCGCAGTTAACGTTGCGATTGAGCGGCTCCAAAACATGTGAACTCTGCAAAGTGGACGGTAGTGGATGTTGAGGTGGTGCTGATAATACCATATGCCCGGCACTCTGTGCATGTGATGTTGTGTTAACAGTGAGGTTAACGTTGGTTAATATACTGGAATTGTTTGGTCTAGATATGTCAGCAGAATAGTTTTTGTTAACTGGCAGGTGTGGTGGTGGCTGATAGCGTTCGGCGCTGAGGTGTACCTGCGAGGAGGATAACTGCATATGAGCTACTGATGAGATCGGGTGTGTATGAGAGAGTGTAGTGGGTACATTTGCATGGCTATTTTTGATAACCGGTTGCAATGGCTGTTGAGAAGTTTTACACATTAAGTCGTTGTCCTTATTCAATGCGCTGTTGGGATCAATAGTGCAAACCTGGTTTAGGGTATTCGATTTCTGGGGTGTAAGTATACCACTCGATGATGGCGTTTGTGGTACTGGTGTTGTAGTAAGAGGGCCCTCTGAACCATTTGTAGATGAAAGCGCAGGTATGCCATAAACAATGGAGTTGGGTACAGTTGTGGCACCGATGAAACCGCCAGTCATTGTCATCTTGGCACGTTTTGTAATATTTAAGACTTGCTCACTTGTCGGTAATGAGGCCAATATCTGTTCAACGCTAACTAAATTTTCACCGGTTATGTTGAATTTGTCTTTAATAGCATCTAATTGTGCCTTTAATACGTGATTCTCCTTTGTTAGCTCAACAACTCTCTGCTCCAAGACCATGTCATTATAACGTCGTTTTTCGCGACTACGCTTGGCCGCTTCGTTGTTACGGCGACGACGATCCCAATAGCTGTCATCCTTTTTACTATCTGGCGTAAATTCTCGCTGCTTGCGTTGCGTGAACAGCTCTTTATGCGATTGTGACTGTTGTGATGATTTGGATATGTTATGAGAGTCAAATGAGCTATTTGAGCCGCTGAAGCTGCTCCGATATTTTGTTCCATTTACTTGTGAAATGTTGTCTGGTATACTGTGGCCACTATCACTGGATTGTGGGCTAATTGGACCGTACATGGAATAGTGGTGAACTGAAATCACAAGAAAGATATAAATTTAAAGATTGTAATTACTTATGTATGTATAAATGTTCATCACAAGAGGCAACTGATTCTTTATAAGTACTTACCGTTGTTTGCATCATTAGAACTTCCGTTTAATGAAAGCGTTGGTGAAATGGACGGCAAGCGTACGTTGTGCATTGTTGGTGGTTTTGGGTCCGAACCTGCTGCTGAAAAACGTATACTGTTGGCGCTCTTGTAATGATTATTGTTTAAAGCAGCAACCCTAAGGATCTCAGGCATATCCCCAACAATGCTTCCACTACGTAAAACCTCAGTATTCGTAGAAGAGGTGGTGGCATAGAGAAGTCGCTCTTGCTGTTGTAGAGTGATCAAGTCCACAACGGAGTTGTGTTTGTTATATTGTTGTTGCAAGAGCTCTATTTGTTGCTCATTAAAATTGTTTTTTTTATTGTAGATATCAGTTCTTTTGTTGTCAATATTGTTGGTATTGAAAGGTGCATCTAAAAGGAAGCGAGGGTGTAGATTATTATACATATATTATTATACTATATATTAGGTTTATGTATAATTACATATGAAAGATACAAAAAAGGCTCATCGGCCAATATCTTATGAAATAAATTTAATAGGAAATAGTTGATGATAACGATTTCCATATTTAAAATAGACTCAACTAATATTCAGTTTATCGTACCTGCGTACGCCCATGGCAACGAATGACGTAATTTTTAATATAACTAACATTTTGTCAAGCAATCGTAACGCGAATGTGTAATAGAGGGCTGCATGAATTCATTCAAACTTCTAGCCAAACAGAGTACAGTAGATTTGAACATTTTACTTCACATACAAAACACTCAGCGTTTGGAATTTTGTAAGTTATGAATACACATTTTGTTTTAAATTTTCTACCTTAAAATGGGAGAGTGTGAATGAATGAATGGAAAACATTCAAATCATTCAAACTCATTTCGGTAAAAGTTTTTTTCTACAAACAAGTTTGTTCGTATTGTAATAGGAGCGCAGCAATACATACATACATACATACATATGTACATAACCAGCCAGCAGAGAAAAGTACTTTTTGCCGAAAGTGCAGTTTTCGTACATTTTTCGTATCCGGAAACGTTCAGAAAACGATTTCAATATTTGTTAATTTTTCGTATCCGAAAAATGTCATCTTATTTCAAAACAATAATTTTAAAATATTTGTTCAAACTGAGCATTTGAAAACATGTACACGTATTCGTCAGTAGCTGAGTGTGCAGAGGAGTGCGCTACTATTTGTTAGCTTTCAGGAGGTCCCAGGTTCGAATTCTGTCAGAAGCAACACATTAAAATTATTTATTCAAATTGAAATAATTGCTGAATTTTAAAATTGTTTTTTGTTTGGTTTCCAGTAACTATGAAAAAGTTTCTGTGAAGTTCATAATGAAATCGTTTTCAACGAAAAATTGAATCAGACAAATTTCAGGAAAACAGCCGAAAGCGCATCCGTTTTACAACCATTTTCGATAGTTTCCTGCACATACGTTTCGGCTGAACACTTTAGTGGGAGAATTGATCTGAAAAACGTCCGAAAACGGAATCGGAAAACGGATGAAACATATGGTTTTTATATGAAATTGTTTCCATTTTCGGATACGTTTCCGGTATATGTGCATAAAAAAATATTTATGGACATTCATACAAAAAATTACCATTTGTTTGAATATTGTTGTGTCGACACATATATCAAAACCAAGGTGTATTAAACAAGGTGTGATTGACAACTCAATGAAGCTCCCTTTTAAGGTACTATTGTGTAAAAAAATATAAACAAGCGATTCAAAATTCTTACAATATTTCTTCAATTTGACTTTATAGGCTGGTTCTTATCATGATACAAAAAAGAAGGTAGTTTCAATAAACAACTTTTGACGGATAAAAAATTTTTTTGGAGTTTCATAAATTGTGAGTATTATCAACGGCCTTACCACTTTGATAATATTAAAACAATAAATTGGAGTATTTTCCTTCCCATATTTATACCAATGTAATAATATTTCAAATCAAAAAACATTGTCAGTGCTTGGTACTTACTTTTACTTACATAGCTCGCACTATTTTTATTAAAAATATATAAAATATAGACTATTAAAAAGACTTCATCGTAATTGTTATTTTTATTTTATAATATAAACCACGCGCGCGTAATGCTGTTAGTTTTTCGTTTTCTTATTTTGAATGCAATCTTGCGATCTAAAAATCTAATTCTAAAGAATGTTCTTCCCAAATAAAACCTTTTTATATTTTGGTTCAAATTTACTTTTAAATCTCTCATCAGATTTTACAAACAATTAGGCTTTGTGATTAGCGTATCCCCATTAGCTTTCACAAATTTTGAATTCAAAGTTTCTAATGTATGCAAAAAACCTAAAGTCGGCTTGAACAGACCGCCCTCCGATAAACAATTAACATATCGTCGTATGAAGTACAAAACACTGTATCAACAAAATGCAAAACTGCGTATGTGAGGTTGCATAAATTATTTTCTAGAGAGTAAACAATCTCATATTTAGAAATCATTGTCTTTTTTACAAAGCAATCGCATTTCTGTTTAGTATATTTCAGGACGAATGGATAAGGCTTGAGCCAAGAGCTTGTGTGAGCAAATCCAATTTTTGGCAAAAAATGTCGGTTACGCGGTTTTGCAGAACGACGATACGCGGTTTTGTACTTTAAACGACGATACGTAAGTATAATTTTTATCACTTTTATCACTAACCTAGTCGTCAACCCCATTTTCGAAATTATGTAGCCGGCATAATTTTCAAGTCCATCATATTCCATGTCTTTGAATGTACTGATCAAATTTTCTGCTGAAAAAAAAATTTCTTCTAGTGATCAGGGCCCAATTGCACCAATGACTTATTACTTTAAAACTTTTGGATAAGCCTTTTTATTGAAAAGTAAAGTTGATAAGTGTTGCACTTTTTGCTTATCAAAAGAACCTTATCAACTTATCAAAAAATGAGTAACTGACAAGTTTTTTGGATAAGTCGATTTGATAACCATTGCACAGCCAAATTGTTTTGCTTTTCAAATAGAGAACTTTTCCAATAATGTGCTTAGCTAAAATGATTACCGTTTCTCAATGGAAAACGAAAGCTTAGCAAGCCCATGTGCGATTTGATAAACCTTTTCAATTTCTCTTTTTTTTCTCACTATGTCGCGCGCACAAAGCAAAGCCAATAAATTGGCTGCTTAAAAATTATTAAGGAAAAAAGTAAGTCCGTCTTGACTATCATATGTACGGTGACCATATTTATGAAAGCCGAATACGGGACAATAAATAATTTTGCAAATTTTTTCCAAAACAGCTTACAGATCTTAAAGCCTTCTTCAATGATCCTAGATGTATTAGCCGTGAAACAGTATCCTTTTAGTAACAAATTTGTAGGAAAATTTACTCGAGATTCTTACCCCGTAAAATTTGTAAAAAAATCGTTAAATTTTAGTACAACAAGCAAGCAATTTTAAGTCGCTAAGGCTTACCATTAGTTTTTGGCAATTTTTTTGTTGACGGTGTTACGCATTTTTTTCATACAAACTAAGTATGTTCGACTTTTTTTTTGAAAGAGAAGCAAATGAGCAGCACTTTCCACTCGCACTCAATACTCAATTTAAATGAGCTACAAAACTGCAAACCAAATTTTTTTCTGAAGATTCTAATTAAAAAGTTTGAAATTTTGGTAAAACATTGCAAAATTAATTTTTATAGGTTTTTGCACAAAGTTGGAAATTTATTATTTATTATATGGTTTTTGTTAGGAAAAGAGCTTTACTTTCATAAAATAAATAATAAACATTAAATTAACTAAGGAAAAGTAGCCAAAACTTACCAAAATGTCGAGTCCTAATTTCTATTTTGGTCACTGTATGTATTCCTCGGTTCGAATCACAGGTATTCAGATTAGAAAATAATAACTGTTTATGGAGAAAATTACGATCATTTACCAACATCACTTAAAACTCGTTCATAGGCATGCCATTTTAATGAGCTGTTAAGGCTTTGAAACACCGAATACGGGACAAATACAGGGCATTAAAAGACATACGGAACATTTGGTGTCCCGTATAAAATAAATAAATTACCGGGACAGTGGGTCAAAAAAGAGGACTGTCCCATATAATACAGGAGATGGTCACCGCAATCATATGTATGTTTATATAAATAGCTATATTTTTCTACATTTAAGAATTATTTATTTGGATATTTCCAAAATACTGCAGTAACAAAAGCGCGAAAACCACATTGCATTAATTGAATGATTTCGGTAACTGTTAACTCCGTAGCCTTAGGGGTGTCTATATTTATCATACTTCCATTAATGCACCCTGCGACTTAAGGAAATTCCACCAATGTTGAAAAATTGTGTGGCGATATTTTTCGTTTCGTGCCCTGTTTATCAGGGCATTTGCCACTGGATGGATTACTGTACATATCGCTAATATGTGAACCCCATGCATTTGTCCAATTCCATGATTTTGGCTACCATTACCTAATTAGTACAAAGTCGATAATAATTGCTGTAGCGGACTCAAGCCATTATCACGCTCACTGTTATATTGTAGGTCCGCTCCAATTTTTAATAAAATTTCTTCAATTTGGCTACGAGATAGCCGAAATTTTCCTACTACATCAATATCTAAACTGTAGCTGATTTTTTATTTTATGAGACGCCTTTTATTATTTGCGGATTTTCCTCATCTAATAAATTTAATAGTTCGAATCGAAGCATTTTTTATGTCTATATTTTATCGAATCACGTGTTAGAGCTTAATTTTTAGATTGTTAAGGTATAATTGTATTGTTCTTTTACAATAAATAAATTCATTCAGACTGCATAAATGTAACTTATCACTTGTATGGTAGGCAAAATAATGCTAAAGTTAGCAAAATGAAAGATGATAAGTGATAAATAAAAATTTTTAGTGCAACGAAATTTTAATAAATTTAGATAATTTGCATAACTTATCACTTATCCGCTAAAGCCTTTTCGCTAAGAATTTCGAATTTTGGTGCAACGTTTATCTATGATTTTGAGTGATATTTTACTTATCAATACTCATTTGAGTGACTTTCTTTATCATGTTGGTGAAACACAAACCTTTGCGCAAGTTCGATAATTTGCTAAAATGCTAATGATAATTCGTTGGTGCAATAGGGCCCAGGTAGCATAAATTTGATCAAATGTCATAATTTTATTAAAAGTCAAATGGTTAACAACAACAACGAATGTAATCAAATGGAACTACCTTCTTTTTTGTATCATGGTTCTTATGAGAGCAATATCAAAATCAATCACACTTTGTTGAATACATATTGATCAAAACAGGTACCTATTCACTCAAATTGAAAAAAATGTGAGGCTAAAATCATTCATTCCTTTTGTATATGAATAAATATTAAAA
>NW_023458571.1:273325-274733 GCF_013731165.1 Rhagoletis pomonella | reverse complement strand
TTCCGAATTTCGTCAGAAGAAATTCGTCGTCGCTTTGGTTGTGTGCAATCTCATATACTGCAGTGTTTATACTTTAATTCACAGCGTCTCCTTTTCTGTTTCTTCCCTTATTCATAAAAAGTTTTTCGATAACTAATATTGGTGGAGGTTCCTGCACTGGATAAACAGGATTCATCACACACACAGCACTTTCAATATAAACTGTAAACATTAGAGCTGTGCGATTATTCGATTACTCGAGCAAGTTGGTTAATCAGTTATTCGGTTAAACAATTACTCGAGTAATCCAGATTTTGATTACTCAAAAAGATGATTAATCGAGTTACTTGAAATATGATTATTAAAAAAATTTAATTTTGCTCGTTGAAAGAGTTTGCTTTGGAAAATGCTTATTTTCTTTTTTACATTCTGAATATGAAAAAAATATTTCATTTTAATTTGTTTTTGTTATTTTTATGGCCTTATAACAGTTATATTCAACAATTTTTATTGAGCTTGAGGCCGTTTTTTAATGAAAACTAATTGTGGAAAAGCAACAATAATTTGAAAAAAAAGGGTAGAAGTGATAGCTATTTCTCATCAGACTTCTATCAGTAGGATTCGAACCGACGATCCCACTGACTCAGCCAGTTGCCTACGCACTGTGCTTAGTTCGCGTTGTTAATTCTTGTTGCTTATTTCCACTATTTCACTTGTTAAGCCAACTACAATCAAGCGCAGCTATTCCGCTGCAATTCACTTGATCATGTGGTTGTTGGTTTTGTTGGTTTTTCGTAATATTTCTATTATTAGAATGTTTAACTTTTAGGTGTGCTCGTCCTTAACTTATTTGTTTTTGTTATTTTTATGGCGTTATAACAATTATATTCAAAATTTTTATTGAGCTTGAGGCCGTTTTTTAATGAAAACTTATTGTGGAAAAGCAACAATAACTTGAAAAAATGGTAGAAGTGATAGCTATTTCGGAAATCACCACATTTCAATCTCGACAAGGAGTTCGAAAACGCCTTATCTCAGAAAACTGTTCAAGAACGCCCTACTTCATAATTTTATTGAAGAACGCCCTATTTCATAATTTTAGGGAAAAACACCGTACCTCAGAATTTGGTTGAAGAACGCCCTATCTCAGAATTCGTTTCAAACACGCGAAAATGTGCGGAGATAGGGCGTTTTTGAATCGGCAGCTGAGATAGGGCGTTTTTTAACCGAATTCTGAGATACGGCGTTCTTCAATCAAATTTTGAGATAGCGCGTTCTCCAACCCAATTCTGGATACGGCGTTCTATAAAAGTTTTCTGAGATAAGGCGTTTTCGAACTGGCTGTCGAGATAGGTCGATCTTCCACTCAGGTATCGATATGTATGTAAAAATGTACAGTGCCACTCTAAATTATTTGCACAGAGAATTT
>NW_023458571.1:272163-273225 GCF_013731165.1 Rhagoletis pomonella | reverse complement strand
TATTTGCACAGAGAATTTTTCGGAATGTATGGAAAATTTTTTACTTAAAATTTTCCACGATTTTTTTTATAAAAATATAGTTCAACCTAAAACAATGTGCAAAACTCAGGAAATTACATACAAGTTGCCATTGTAGTTTGAATTATTTCTTTAAAATCCATTCGTCAATTAAATAGCAATCGCGTTTTTTACTCTTTCGTTAATTCACTCATTTTAACGGGACACAGTTACACATATTTTTTACATCTTCACTCAATAATTTACACATTCAAAGGGAAACAATTATGTGACTATTTAAAATTATCAGCTGATTCAACGGCGTTGCCACAAAGTGTAAGCAAACAGCTGTATGCACGGCATTACCGCATTGCGCGCTTTGTTTATTGCATTTAGAGCGTGTGTAAATCGGTAACAAAGTTCGCTGCGAGCATGATAAAAAAATAGGAAGGTAGAACCGCTGAGAGGAATTTTTCAAATTCTTGACGTTTGTAAACAATTTAATTTTAAAATTTTACACACAAACTCACACACACATTCTCATTTTCAATCTCAAACAACAACAACTTTGAACAATTCCTTTTTTTTACTCTCAATTTTATACGATTTTAAAATGTTGGCAAACTTCAAAAAAAATCATGGCCGACGCATTGAGAGAAGGGTTTTACCTCACTATGCTTTTATCATGGCTGCGAGAAAATTTTTGACAAGTATGAGGTGAATAAAATTTCACTAGCTTATGAGGCTCATAAGGCTCATGAATGTTTTTGACAAATGTATAGAAAATTTTGACAACTGCAAATATTGTTGATGTGTATAATTTTTCTGCCCCAAATTTAAGCAAAAACAATAAAATATTAGTAAATTGAGTTTCTGGTGGCAAAAATTAAGGAGTATTACACTATATTAAATATTGCCTGTAAATAAATTTATTTAATGTTTTAAAAGCTTTAATTGATTAAAATTAAATTGATCAAAAGCTTAAATTGATGAATTGCAATCAATAATAGTAGATGTGTTTTTTTTTTAATATTTATTCATATACAAAAGGAATGAATGATTTTA
>NW_023458571.1:255249-272063 GCF_013731165.1 Rhagoletis pomonella | reverse complement strand
CTTAAATTGATGAATTGCAATCAATAATGATAGATGTGTTTTTTTTTAATTATTATTCATATACAAAAGGAATGAATGATTTTAGCCTCAACTTTTTTTCAGTTGAGTGAATAGGTACCTGTTTTGATCAATATGTATTCAACAAAGTGTGATTGTGATTGATAAGAACCATGATACAAAAAAGAAGGTAGTTCCAGTTGATGACATTCGTTGTTGTTGCTAACCATTTGACTTTTAATAAAATTATGTCATCGGCATAAGCCAGCAATTGCACGCTCTTGTAGTAAATTGTTCCTGAGCGGTTCAGTTCTGCAGATCTTATTATCTTCTCCAACATCAGATTAAAGAAGTCACATGAAAGGGAGTCGCCCTGTCTGAAACCCCGTTTTGTGGCGAACGGCTCGGAGAGGTCTTTTCCAATTCTGACGGAGCTGGTGGTATTGCTCAACGTCATTTTACACAGCCGTATGAGCTTTGAGGGGATGCCAAATTCAGACATAGCGGCGTATAGGCAACTCCTTTTAGTGCTGTCAAAAGCGACAAGTCTTAGCTACTTAAAATGGTTTGCTTGTTGTACTAAAATTTAACGATTTTTTTACAAATTTTACGGGGTAAGAATCTCGAGTAAATTTTCCTACAAATTTGTTACTAAAACGATACTGTTTCACGGCTAATACATCTAGGATCATTGAAGAAGGCTTTAAGATCTGTAAGCTGTTTTAGAAAAAATTTGCAAAATTATTTTTTGTCCCGTATTCGGCTCTCATAAATATGGTCACCATACATATGATAGTCAAGACGGACTTACTTTTTTCCTTAATAATTTTTAAGCAGCCAATTTATTTTGCTTTGCATAGTGAGAAAAAAAAATAAATTGAAAATGTTTATCAAATCGCACATGGGCTTGCTAAGCTTTCGTTTTCCATTGAGAAACGGTAATCATTTTAGCTAAGCACATTATTGGAAAAGTTCTCTATTTGAAAAGAAAAAGAATTTGGCTGTGCAATGGTTATCAAATCGACTTATCCAAAAAACTTGTCAGTTACTCATTTTTTGATAAGTTGATAAGTTTCTTTTGATAAGCAAAAAGTGCAACACTTATCAACTTTACTTTTCAATAAAAAGGCTTATCCAAAAGTTTTAAAGTGATAAGTCATTGGTGCAATTGGGCCCTGATCACTAGAAGAAATTTTTTTTTCAGCAGAAAATTGTATCAGTACATTCAAAGACGTGGAATATGATGGACTTGAAAATTATGCCGGCTACATAATTTCGAAAATGGGGTTGACGACTAGGTTAGTGATAAAAGTGATAAAAATGATACTTACGTATCGTCGTTTAAAGTACAAAACCGCGTATCGTCGTTCTGCAAAACCGCGTAACCGACATTTTTTGCCAAAAATTGGATTTGCTCACACAAGCTCTTGGCTCAAGCCTTATCCATTCGAACTGAAATATACTAAACAGAAATGCGATTGCTTTGTAAAAAAGAGAATGATTTCGAAATATGAGATTGCTTACTCTCTAGAAAATAATTTATGTAACCTCACATACGCAGTTTTGCATTTTGTTGATACAGTGTTTTGCATATATGTAATACTCCTATATTGGCAGTAAGAGCTAGTACCGTCCGAAAACACTACAGTACAGATATATCAATAAAAACGTACGAAAGAAAAGGAACACATACGTTTATAAATAAACATGTACACAAAATATATACAAAAACGGCACTCAAGTACACAATACATTGACAAAAACTATACTAGACTGTCTCGCTTTGATTTCGGAATGCTTACACATTGAGAAGTTAGCCTACTGCCAATATAGAAGTATTACATATATGAGTGTTGTGTACTTCATACGACGATATGTTAATTGTTTATCGGAGGGCGGTCTGTTCAAGCCGACTTTAGGTTTTTTGCATACATTAGAAACTTTGAATTCAAAATTTGTGAAAGCGAATGGGGATACGCTAATCACAAAGCCTAATTTTTTGTTAAATCTGATGAGAGATGAAAGTAAATTTGAACCAAAATATAAAAATGTTTTATTTGGGAAGAACATTCTTTAGAATTAGATTTTTAGATCGCAAGATTGCATTCAAAATAAGAAAACGAAAAACTAACAGGATAATGCGCGCGTGGTTTATATTATAAAATAAAAAGAATAATTACGATGAAGTCTTTTTAATAGTCTATATTTTATATATTTTTAATAAAAAGAGTGCGAGCTATGTAAGTAAAAGTAAGTACCAAGCACTGACAATGGTTTTTGATTTGAAATATTATTACATTGGTATAAATATGGGAAGGAAAATACTCCGATTTATTGTTTTAATATTATCAAAGTGGTAAGGCCGTTGATAATACTCACAATTTATGAAACTCCAAACAATTTTTTTATCCGTCAAAAGTTGTTTATTGAAACTACCTTCTTTTTTTATCATGATAAGAACCTGCCTATAAAGTCAAATTGAAGAAATATTGGCTGCGTTTCTTTATACATTCCGGATAATCCCATATCACTACCGGAATAAACAGAATGCGTTTGAAATATACGTTAACATATCATCAGGAACGTTCTAAAGAATAAGTAAACAAAAAAGTTTATTCCAAACGTTCAGAATGAATAAAGAAATGCCGCCATTGTAAGAATTTTGAACCGCTTGTTTATATTTTTTGACACAATAGTACCTTAAAAGGGAGCTTCATTGAGTTGTCAATCACACCTTGTTTAATACACCTTGGTTTTGATATATGTGTCGACACAACAATATTCAAACAAAGTGAAAACAAATTTAATTGAAATAAATGGTAATTTTTTGTATGAATATCCATAAATATTTTTTTATGCACATATACCGGAAACGTATCCGAAAATGGAAACAATTTCATATAAAAACCTGATGTTTCATCCGTTTTCCGATTCCGTTTTCGGACGTTTTTCAGATCAATTCTCCCACTAAAGTGTTCAGCCGAAACGTATGTGCAGGAAACTATCGAAAATGGTTGTAAAACGGATGCGCTTTCGGCTGTTTTCCTGAAATTTGTCTGATTCAATTTTTCGTTGAAAACGATTTCATTATGAACTTCACAGAAACTTTTTCATAGTTACTGGAAACCAAACAAAAAACAATTTTAAGATTCAGCAATTATTTCAATTTGAATAATTAATCAATTTGAATAAAGAATTGTAATGTGTTGCTTCTGACAGAATTCGAACCTGGGACCTCCTGAAAGCTAACAAATAGTAGCACACTCCTCTGCACACTCAGCTACTGACGAATACGTATACATGTTTTCAAATGCTCAGTTTCATGATACAAAAAAGAAGGTAGTTTCAATAAACAACTTTTGACGGATAATACATTTTTTTGAAGTTTCATAAATTGTGAGTATTATCATCGGCCTTGCCACTTTGATAATATTAAAACAATAAATCTGAGTATTTTCCTTCCCATATTTATACCAATGTTGTAATATTTCAAATCAAAAACCATTATCAGTGCGTGGTACTTCTTTTACTTACGTAGCTCGCACTATTTTTTATTCAAAATATATAAAATATAGACTATTAAAGAAGACTTCATCGTAATTGTTCTTTTTATATTATAATAAAAACCACGCGCGTATTATGCTGTTATTTTTTCGTTTTCTTATTTTGAATGCAATCATGCGATCTAAAAATCTAATTCTTAAGAATGTTCTTCCCAAATAAAACCTTTTTATATTTTGGTTTAAATTTACTTTTAATTTTCTCATCAGATTTTGCAACAAATTAGCTTTCACAAATTTTGAACTTAAAGTTTCTAATGTATGCAAAAAACCTGAAGTCGGCTTAAACAGACCACCCTCCAATAAACAATTAACATATCGTCGTATAAAGTACAAAACCGCGTATCAACAAAATGCAAAACTGCGCATGTGAAGTTGCATAAATTATTTCCTAGAGAGTAAAAACACTCATATTTCAAAATTATTATCTTTTTTATAAATCAATCGCATTTCCTGCTAGCATATTTCTGGACGGACGGATAAGGCTCGAGCCAAGAGCTTGTGTGAGAAAATCCAATTTTTGGCAAAAAATGTCAGTTACGCGGTTTTGCAGAACGACGATACGCGGTTTTGTACTTTAATGCTACGTTCAAATTGACGAGCTAAACATGTTAAATGGGCTTGAACCAGTTAAATGAACAAAAGAAGTTCATAAACTATTTAAATCCCATGCAATTGTTGTTGGATAATTTAACCGGTTAAATCTTTAACTCGTTTGAAAACCAGTTCAGCGCAGAGTTGTATCAGAAAGCTTTCTGCTCCGGCCAATCAGAAAGACCCAAAGCTTTCATTTGACACGCCAACGTTCAAAAAATTTATATTCAGGAAATTATTAAAAATTAAAAATTATCAAAAAATATCATAATTGTATGCATGTCTGCCTGTCTAAAAAGAGGCCCAGGCGGTAATTAGTTATTTCCCATGAGGTCTCATCGTACGCAGAGATAAATAGTGCATACGAACTAAACATTTTGAAGTCTCTAAGTTATCCGTATGCGTTAATATCAAGAAGCAGACATTCGCACAAAACAAATTGAAACACAAAGACTTTATTTTGAATATTTGTTTCGAATTGTTATTGGTAATCAAACAACCGTCAAGGTTAACTCCAAATGTTCAATGTGGACGATTGTGTTTTCCAAAAAGCTCTTTTTCATTTAACAAGTTAAACGGGGCCAATTTGAACGTAGTATAAATGACGATATGTAAGTATAATTTTGATCACTTTCCTCATGCGTTCTGAACCCTAGTCATCAACCCCATTTTCGAAATTATGTAGGCGGTATAATTTTAAAGTCCATCATATTCCACATCTTTGAATGTACAGATAAAATCTTCTGCTTTCAAAAAAATATTTTTTCTAGTGATCAGGTAGCATGAATTTGATGAAATGTCATAATTTTATTAAAAGTCAAATGGTTAACAACAACAACGAATGTCATTAAATGGAACTACCTTCTTTTTTGTATCATGCTCAGTTTGAACAAATATTTTAAAATTATTGTTTTGAAATAAGATGACATTTTTCGGATACGAAAAATTAACAAATATTGAAATCGTTTTCTGAACCTTTCCGGATACGAAAAATGTACGAAAACTGCACTTTTGGCAAAAAGTACTTTTCTCTGCTGGCTGGTTATGTACCCACCAAACAATTTTTGTTGCCGGAAATAAGAAAACTTGTCGCCATCAGCAACAAATTTATTGCCGGCAATATCGCCATCGAATCGATTTCTTATTACCAGTCGCTTTAAAACGTCCGCCGCAGGCAGCTCGCCTAGGCGAGTCGTTTTCTTATTACCTGAATGAGTCGTTCTATTATTGCTACAGGCGAATAATAACTTCTTGCAAAAGTTTCCTCTTTCTTAATATTTAATTTCTTTTTGAACACAAACTTATAATTTGTAAAGGAAATTAACTATGTTCGTCGCTATGGAGCTTCCTATTTTTTCAACCCTGTCTTGGGCATAAATTATATGTTTTTGAAGAATCCTGTTGACGCGAAGTTCATCAGTTTGGGAATTTTTGTAAACACATTCCTAAAATGACATGATAGTAATAATGTTGCCGATTTCTCACAACGGCAATAAATCGGGGAGTTGCCAATTTGTTGCCATTGACGATTTTTGCCTATTTCTTATGTTTTGCATGGTGGGTATGTATGTATTGCTGCGCTCCTATTACAATACGAACAAACTTGTTTGTAGAAAAAAAACTTTTACCGAAATGAGTTTGAATGATTTGAATGTTTTCCATTCATTCATTCACATTCTCCCATTTTAAGGTAGGAAATTTAAAACAAAATGTGTATTCATAACTTACAAAATTCCAAACGCTGAGTGTTTTGTATGTGAAGTAAAATTTTCAAATCTACTGTACTCTGTTTGGCTGGAAGTTTGAATGAATTCATGCAGCCCTCTATTACATACTCGCGTTACGATTACTTGACAAAATGTTAGTTATATTAAAAATTACGTCATTCGTTGCCATGGGCGTACGCAGGTACGATAAACCGAATATTAGTTGAGTCTATTTTAAATATGGAAATCGTTATCATCAACTATTTCCTATTAAATTTATTTCATAAGATATTGGCCGATGAACCTTTTTTGTATCTTTCATATGTAATTATACATAAACCTAATATATAATATAATAATATATGTATAATAGTCTACACCCTCGCTTCCTTTTAGATGCACCTTTCAATGCCAACAATATTGACAACAAAAGAACTGATATCTACAATAAAAAAAACAATTTTAATCAGCAACAAATAGAGCTCTTGCAACAACAATATACCAAACGCAACTCCGTTGTGGACTTGATCACTCTACAACGGCAAGAGCGACTTCTCTATGCCACCACCTCTTCTACGAATACTGAGGTTTTACGTAGTGGAAGCATTGTTCGGGATATGCCTGAGATCCTTAGGGTTGCTGCTTTAAACAATAATCATTACAAGAGCGCCAACAGTATACGTTTTTCAGCAGCAGGTTCAGACCTAAAACCACCAACAATGCACAACGTACGCTTGCCGTCCATTTCACCAACGCTTTCATTAAACGGAAGTTCTAATGATGCAAACAACGGTAAGTACTTATAAAGAATCAGTTGCCTCTTGTGATGAACATTTATACATACATAAGTAATTACAATCTTTAAATTTATATCTTTCTTGTGATTTCAGTTCACTACTATTCCATGTACGGTCCAATTAGCCCACAATCCAGTGATAGTGGCCACAGTATACCAGACAACATTTCACAAGTAAATGGAACAAAATATCGGAGCAGCTTCAGCGGCTCCAATAGCTCATTTGACTCTCATAACATATCCAAATCATCACAACAGTCACAATCGCATAAAGAGCTGTTCACGCAACGCAAGCAGCGAGAATTTACGCCAGATAGTAAAAAGGATGACAGCTATTGGGATCGTCGTCGCCGTAACAACGAAGCGGCCAAGCGTAGTCGCGAAAAACGACGTTATAATGACATGGTCTTGGAGCAGAGAGTTGTTGAGCTAACAAAGGAGAATCACGTATTAAAGGCACAATTAGATGCTATTAAAGACAAATTCAACATAACCGGTGAAAATTTAGTTAGCGTTGAACAGATATTGGCCTCATTACCGACAAGTGAGCAAGTCTTAAATATTACAAAACGTGCCAAGATGACAATGACTGGCGGTTTCATCGGTGCCACAACCGTTGTACCCAACTCCATTGTTTATGGCATACCTGGGCTTTCATCTACAAATGGTTCAGAGGGCCCTCTTACTACAACACCAGTACTACAAACGCCATCATCGAGTGGTATACTTACACCCCAGAAATCGAATACCCTAAACCAGGTTTGCACTATTGATCCCAACAGCGCATTGAATAAGGACAACGACTTAATGTGTAAAACTTCTCAACAGCCATTGCAACCGGTTATCAAAAATAGCCATGCAAATGTACCCACTACACTCTCTCATACACACCCGATCTCATCAGTAGCTCATATGCAGTTATCCTCCTCGCAGGTACACCTCAGCGCCGAACGCTATCAGCCACCACCACACCTGTCAGTTAACAAAAACTATTCTGCTGACATGTCTAGACCAAACAATTCCAGTATATTAACCAACGTTAACCTCACTGTTAACACAACATCACATGCACAGAGTGCCGGGCATATGGTATTATCAGCACCACCTCAACATCCACCACCGTCCACTTTGCAGAGTTCACATGTTTTGGAGCCGCCCAATCGCAACGTTAACTGCGATGATCTCGATAACTTGCGTAAAGTTGTAGCCGTGGTAGGTGCTGCTATAAGTAGAAATGATGCAGGAGAACCCACAGATTCTCCACTGTATAATACAACGGCAACGGCACCCCTCTACTTGCCACCACATCCGAGCAATATATATTCCTACAGCACAAAGGAACATGTATCCATATCCAGACAAAATCTAGAAAACGAGTATAATGCGAAATCACCCGAATTCAACAATGTTAGTTCAAGTGCAGTAGAGTCAGTTTCTTCATCCACCGTTACTTATGGCAACACAAACGCTGGCAGTAGCATTCTTAATCTTTCTCGTCGCATCTACTCGCCAGCATATGAACATATGCTATCATCCACCACGTCCTCGTCTCTGTCTTCAACTTCTTCTTCAGGAGTTATCTCCGGGGATGATGAACACGAAGCTGACGGTGGGGATGATGTAGATCATAACAGTGTCGTAAATATTAGCACCACCAGCCCTAGCAGTACCGATTCAAACAACTGCCTACCGCTCAAGTTAAGGCACAAATCTCATTTAGGTGACAAAGATGCTGCTGCCACAGCGCTGCTGGCGCTTCAGCACATTAAACAGGAGCCAGTAAGCAATCGAGCTTCACCACCCGCTTGGGCAGATAATGGGGACAATTCGAGCGATGAACGCGATTCCGGAATCTCGATCGGTAGCACTGATTGGACAGCACAATTGCAACAAAAAGTGGACACAGCGAATTGTGGAAATACAGCAGTGGTTGGGGTGTCCGTTTCGGAACGAGAACATATACTTAAGTCTCATTTGGCGCGGCTAGAATCGGAGATGGCGAATATTAAAAATATGATGATCCTCTCAGTAGATCAAATAAGTTCACCAACACATTTTAAGCTGTAGAATGTGGTAGAAATCAACATCTTGAATGCCTCCAGGAGGCATAAATGTTGGTATTTAAATGGAGAGAGAGCAGAGACATAATAACTTTTTATACCCGAGCGCACTTGTGCACAAGGGCATATTAACTTTGTTCACATAACGGTTGTTTGTAACAGCCAAAACGAATCGAGATAGATATAGACAAATGTATACATAATTGATCAGGATAAAAAAAGAAATCGATTAAGCCATGTCTGTCTGTCCGTCCGTCTGTCCGTCTGTCCGTGTACACGATAACTCGAGCAAAAATTGAGATATCTCAACGAAATTTGGTATGTAGGTTTCCCTTAATCCAAGGTAGGTTGCTATTGAAAATGGGCGAAATCGGACTGTAACCACGCCCACTTCCCATATAACGGTAATTTCCAGAAATACGAAAACTGCGATATTTTAGTAACTACTGAAGATAAATCACTCCAAATTGGTATTTACAATAATTTTTTGACAAAAAATAATAATATTATACATTTTTGGAAAATGGGCGTAGCCACGCCCACTTATGGTTACATGTGTATATCTTGGTAACCGCTGTACCAATTTCTACCAAACTTGGCACAATTGTCGGCCTTCGTACAGCATACAAAATCGCCTAAAATTTTTAAAATCGGACGATAACCACGCCCACATCCCATATAACGGTAATTTAGAGAAATACAAAATCTTCGATAAATCAGTAAATATCGAAGCTAATTTATTCAAAACTGATGCTTGCAACAATTCTTTACCAAGAAATACGTTTGTGATAAATTTTTGGAAAATGGGCGTGGCACCGCCCACTTATGATCACATATATGTGTCTCAGTAACCGTTCTACCAATTTGTACCAAACTCGGTGTGGTTATTGTGCTTGCCACATATAAGCAAACCGTTGAAAATTATTGAAATCGGACTAAAATAACGGCCGCTTCTCATATAACGGTAAATTTCAGAACTGCTTGAAACTTCAAAATTTCGAAATCTAAGGACTCTAATTTACTTAAAATTGATACGCCCCGGCTTACCATATAGCCGTAGCTTTCGGTAAGGCGTAAGGCTCTGCCCGAACTTAGGCTTTCTTACTTGTTATACATGTATTTGTGGGGAATGCGTTAGATAGAACTTGGAGTTTAATTAATCAACATTTTATGATTAATTCGCAAAAATATATATGTCTCGTGTATTTATGTTTATGCTGCATGCTATGGATTCAGTTTGAAATTAAATATCCTAATAAAGAGGGGCACATACTGATGTTAAAACAACCAAACAAAATGTGATGCATAATTATTAATTGCCTTCTAAAAATTTTATAATAAAATAACTCAAAAGAACTTTAACGAAAGTTCAGTCTAATGAACTGCATACACATATTTTTATATACATATGTACCTATATATACAGATGTGTGTAAATATATGCATATATGTATATCGTCGTTTAAAGTACAAAACCGCGTATCGTCATTCTGCATAACCGCATAACTGATATTGGCTGCCAAAAATTGGATTTGCTCACACAAGCTCTTGGCTCAACATTTATCTATTCGTCCTGAAATATACAAGCCAGAAATTCGATTGCTTTATAAAAAAGACAACCATTTTGAAATATGAGCGTTTTTACGCTCTAGAAAATAATTTCTATAACTTCACATACGCGGTTTTGCATTTTGCTGATATGCGGTGTTGCATTTTGTTGATACGCGGTGTTGCACTTTAAACGACAATATGTTTAATAAGGTTTGTTTTTTGTATAACAAAGAAAAACCAATTTTTTCCTTGTTAATCGGATTCGTATGTACATATCGTCGCTACCATGTCAAACTATCGAATGTGCTAAAATGCTTTTTCATTTACGCAAGGTGCATGCATTTAGAATGATACGTAAGCTGGAAAATCGTCGAATTTTTAGGCTTCTGAGAAGCAGAGGATACTGGCTTTAATAAGGTGTCGAATCCCACAAGATTTATACAACGGTTTTTTTGATCTCCTGAAAAGTACCCATTTTCACATTCGATAGTTTTACATGGTAGCGACGATATATACCAGGCACCGAAAATAATCGTTATCATAAGGGATTTTTATTTAAAATAAATATAATCGTTATTTTTCGATTTACATAATTACGATCATCGTTATTTATAATAATCGTTATTTTATGGTTTTTATTTTTTCGATCAAAAATAATCATTATTCTTTACTTTATTAATCTTCTCTGATCATAGAAAACCAAAAAAAAACTTGTAGTGTTGACAACTAAAGCATCAAACGTAGACCTAAGGTAACCTCAATAACCACAAAAAAAGTTCAGCAGGAAAATGAAAACAAAAATTCTTTGATTCATTGCAGATGATTGCATTATTGATACCAGTTATGGGCAAAATTTGATCTACTAAAAGTGTTAAATATTTAGGTATGTACCAAAGTACTATTTACTTAAGTATTTTGGTTGTTACTAAATACCGAGTAAACTAGTAAATATTTACTTATTTTCACTGCGCTAAATACTTAGTCTAAAAGTATTTAGTTAGTTACACCTAACGCAACACCGCGCACAAAAGTACATTGAGACTTTGGCTTCACTAACTGCCGCGTACAAAAATATTTCGGTATTCCCCGAGAATACTTCTACATACTTCGACATTTTTGATACTATTTCAGAATATTCGATATTATAGGGAATATTTCGGGATTTTCGAGACTACTTTGGGGTTTCTAGAGATTTTTACCATTGTAGGGATTATTAAGGTTTTTCAGAGACTAAATATATTGAGTGCAATAAAAATATCGATCATTAATAGTGTATCGATAACAATATTGATAAATATAACAATAAAAGTAGCGATTAGTATATCGATAACAATATCGATACATTTTTCGATAAAAATATCGATTACTATACCGATTATTATATCGATAACAATACCGATTCCTATATGGATAAGTATATTGATAATCATATCGATTATAGCATTGATAATAATATCGATAAGTATCGATAAGTATAACATTGCAAAACCATTAAATTTATCGATAAATATATCGATATCAAGATCGACAAATATAACAAAAATTTCGAAATAGTCCCGAAAATCATGAAATTTTCCCGGGAATCCCGAAGTAGTATCGAAAATCTTTCCTAAATTTTTTGCTAAATCATATTTAGCCATCTAAAAGCCTGATTATGGCAACTTAACTTAACTTAACGGAACGTAGAACTTAGAGAATCAAAATTAAACAGATTTCGACGTGGCATTAAGTTACGTTAAGCTTCGGCTTTTCAATTATAAGCAACACCCATTCAACAGAATTTTTAAGAGATACCCGAAAGTTACGTTAAGTTGCCATAATCAGACCGTCATAAATACCTTAGTACTTTAGTAAAAGTATTATGCATCTCCAAAGTCTCCGAGTACTTTGGATTAGAGTATTTAGCGCCTTTACTTTAGCATCTAACAGCTCCTAAATGGCAAAGTATTTTTTACTTTATTATTTACCAACTCATAAACCCCTAATTTTTTTTTACTTGAGAATTTAGCAACTCCTAAATACCTAAGTCTTGGTTACTTGAATATTAGACATCTCCAGATATTAAGGATTTGAGTATTTAGTACCCAAACTGGTATATTAAATACTAGGGACGTGAACCGGATGAAAAATTTGGTCGGTTCGGTACAGCGGTTCGAACTGGTTTTTGCACTTTTGGATTGGTTCGTCAAAGCGGTCTTTTTGGTCTTTGAACCGGGGTTTCGGTTAGGTTCAACGGTTCGAAAAACAAAAAAATAACGCGCTAGTTTAAGTGTCAAGTGTCAAGTGCAACAACGCGCAAGGTTAAGAGTCAAGTGCCTGTCAAATGAGATGGGTTGCCTTTATATTTCATATTGTCACATGGTACACAAACATGCTAGCTATTACCATGTTTAACAAAAAGAAAAAAAAGTTGGTATATATATTTATCTATTGAAAATTGGTTGAAACGAACCTTTAAACCTTTATGCAAATGCATATCCTGTAAAAGCCCGTTAGTGCTGAAAATAGTATCGCTCAACACGTCCGTTCACTAAAATTTTTGTACAAGACTGAAAATATTACAAAAATTCCACTTAAAATTTATCAAGAAATGTACTTAAAACAACAACAACGTATGTTCGCTTGCAGTTCGCTAGAATCTCAATTTATTTGTGAAAATTTATGACTACACTAATTCACTCATGTAGCAAGCATTCTTCATGAATGCATACAACCGATTTCTACTGGGTACTTACATATGTATGTATACATATACATGTGAACGTATGTACTTGTAAAATTTATTTTAAAGTCAAATCTGTGCACATTCGATTTACACCTTATAAGAAACCACGAACAACCGTTATTTTTGTTCGAAAAAATTAAAACAATAATATAACGATTAAAGATAATCGAAAAAATAAAAATCACATAATAACGATTAAAAATTATCGAAAAAATCATAAAATAACCATTAAAGATGATCAAAAAAATAAAAATCACTAAATATCCATTAAAAATGATCGAAAAAATAGATCTCACAAAATAACGATTTAATTATGACTTTTATTATAAAAATCATAACGGTTACGGTCCCTGATATATACACAATACTTATTTTGAAATTAAAATATATTAAGTTGACTAATATAAAGTAATAAACTAACGTTCAGCTAAGTTGCGCAAGTTAGACATTTTCGTTTACTGAATGAAAGCTACTCGTCTTCATACATGAGCACACTTGTACATACGTTAGGTTTGTAACAGGCCAACTCATCCGAGATAGATATAGACATACAGCAGGACGTTGAATTTAAATCGGACAATAACTACGCCTATGCACTTTTTATCGTATCACACTCGATGCATTGAGTTTAATTGTCCCTTAATATAAAGCTTAAACTTGAATAAGAGCACCTTAAATGTACATACATGTACGTATCTAATACTCTGTGGGGCCGTTTCCTCGACTGCCTGTGACAGGCATTCGAAAAACGGCCCTGTTTGTATCAATGTTGAGAGTTAAATTTTCATTAGTCTTACAGCCGCAATCACAAATATTCATTAAAGGCCAGTTGGTTAATTTCTGCTTATTACTACCTCCCACCTGTACATCATTTTCGACGTTTTCGACATCATGCATATAACATGTGATCAATAAAGCAGTGATTGCAATTAACCGGAGCTTCTACCTTCGATTTGTGTTAATCGGGCATTGAACAAACCGCCTTAAATTAAATTTAGCGGGCACTTAACTAATGATCGTTAAATCTGTATATGACTATTTCCCTTCAGAGTTAAAAATAGCGGCTCATTATTTAATGAGAAATTTAAGTATGGCCCCAGCTGCAGCCCTTGCTTGTCGCATCACATACTTTTTTCTTTTAGCTACATAGATATCAAATAAGAAAACTTTTCTAAATATACCACGTCTTTCATTCAATGTAACATATACATACATAACATAGACCTACAATTTCTACTGCGAAAATACAAATTTTAAATCGATTTTATCAATTTGTAATAAATTGGAACTGGGTCATATTTATATCATATCATATCACATACATAACATAGACCTACAATTTCTACTGCGAAAATGCAAATTTGAAATCGATTTTATCAATTTGTAATAAATTGGAACTGGGTCATATATATATCATATCATATCAACGCAAGCAGCGGCGGATCCAGAATCTCTTTTTTGTGTGTTTTGCGGGAACGAGTAATTCTTTTATATATATATTAGGGTGATCTAAAATAACTAACCAAACGAATTTATGGCCTTACATATTTACTGAGAAGGAAATTATCTGAAAAAAATTGTATTTAAATTTTAAAGGGTGTCGGTGGGAATTTAAAATTTTCCATATAAATAAAAATTTGTTTTCATTAAGAATGTTATTACTTTTGAACCGTTAAAAAAAGTTATAAAAAAGGGATACACGTTTTTTCTAGGCATATTCTTGTATGGCATTCAATTTTCAAAAAAATTACCCTGAAGTTGGTTTTCTTAAAGACAATTAAGAGTATTAAATATGTTTATGATATTGCTGAACGAGGAATAGCGTTGATACAAAATTATAATCGAACTTTGAGGTAAGACGAAGAACAAAAGCAATTTCTTTTGCAAGTAAAACAATTACATCACTAGCAACATCGTAACTACAACGAACTGACTTTTTTAATAATTAAAAAGAATATTATGTCAAATCTAGTTTATAATCAACATGCTCTACACATTCATTTAGCATGAATATTTCCAGTCATAAAGCCATAAGTATATACATTTTTTAGTCCAGACAATCAACTTCAAACTATTTTTTAGAGAATTGAATGTCCTACAAGAATAAACTTTTATCCCAAACGGTTCAATAGTTATAAAATTTTTAATGAAAACAAACTTTTTACATGTTATTTATATGGAAGATTTCATATGCCCGCCGACACCTTTTAAAATAGGAATAAAAATGTTTCCAAATGGGAAAGTAAAAATATCCTATTAAGACCATAAATTCGTAAGGTTAGTTATTTTGGTTTACCCTAATATATATATCCATAGGTTTCTCGGAAACGGCTCTAACGATTTTGATGCAATTTTGTATTCAGATAACGTTTGCAATTTAAGGTTATCTGCATTGGTGTTATTTCCGAGGATATTCGTATAAGGTTGTGTCCTATTTTCAATTATTTGCAAATAAAACAAAACATCATAATCTCGGTATTTAAAAAAAAACTCCAATTCAGAAATATTTTTGAATAGGGTTGCCACCTATTTTCTATCATATATTTATTAATTATTTTGTTTAGAAATTTAGGATACAATATTACTATTTGTGATACTAAAATATATCTCTTAAAATATGATTTGTTTTTATAATAAGTGTTCTCCCTTAGGATATATCTGCAAGGTTGCCACTTATTTTCGATATTACAAAATTAAACTAAAACAATTTAATATAAACATCAAATTAAAGGTATTTTTGAGAATTTGAATCCAGAAATATTTTCCATGAGGTTTGCCTTTTTTTTGTAATAAAATCTCTTATTATATTCATTTAATAGATCATATATGTGTATGCACACACATACAATAAAAATATGTACTCTCGATCCTGGCGTATTTCTAAATAGGGTAGCACTTAATTCTAAATGTAAGATATTTAATAAATTGATTAGATTTAAAAAGTAAAAATTTTCAATTTACATATTTCCATATTTTTCCCATTTCAATAGCTACGCCTGAACGAATTTTTTATGCCTGAAAAGAATTAGACCTAATTGAGAAATACAAAAGGTCAAGAAAGGCTCAAAGATCTAGCATGTATGAGTTGACGAAGCTCTAGAAGAATTTTTCAAAAATCCACGGAAAATGTAAAAATTCCTCATTTCATTGAGTTATACACTCTAAAAAATTTTTGTTTAAATTTGCGCATATTAAGATAGGTAACCAGTTTCCTCTCTTAATGAATGCAAATTTACACACTGCTTGCTTACTTTTACATATCATATGTGTGGCGTAGAACAAATTTCAAATTTGTTTTTTGAGTTTTAAACATTTATTGTTCACATTTTCATAGTTTACACATAAAATGTTTAAAATTTCCTCTAAAAAAACTTCGTTTAAATTTACGCATATAAAGAGAGGTAACCAGTTTCCTCTCCTAGTGTGTGCAAAATTAAACATTGTGCGTTTACTTTTACATATCTAATTTATCACGTAGCGCACACATGGGGTGGGTTTTGGGGTTAAATTTATTATGATTTAAGAAATTTTGATAGAAAAAAATTTCTTTTCCATTTCTTGTGCGTCATTTTGTAAGAATTTTTCTTTTTTCTTGAGAGCTCTTTAAAGTTTAATTGCGAATGAAAACATTGTCCTAAAAATATGCAATGCATGCTCACTTACTGTTGGTTTTTAAACTTTACAGCCTAAAAAAGTTTACTACTGATATGTACTTAAGAAGCATTCGAGGATTTAATTTGCCAACTTGGAATTCGTTCCACCAAAATGAGCTACATGTTAAAAATACAAGTTCAGCTAAATTTTCGTTATTCGAAGTATTAAAAA
>NW_023458571.1:228119-255149 GCF_013731165.1 Rhagoletis pomonella | reverse complement strand
AAACTAAACCGAGTTTTATTTGTGTTTTTTTCCTATTATTTTCAAACCTCATTGTGACCATTTTGCGCACCACACTTGAGCCGCACTGCGTCACACTGACGTTTTTATTGGTCCTTAGGAGCCGGGAAACCAACATACAGTCCACATTAGAAGAAAAAGCGAACCCAAAAAGTAATTGAGCCACTTCTACGAAAAAGGAATTTGGTCACATCAAGCTGCACATAACAGCGATCCTGCTACAGCCACAGCCACACTAATTCGTGCCACGAACCAGAAAAACATTGATAACATCATCGTCCAACAAGCAGTTTCACCAGCTACTAGGAAACTAAGGTACGTGGTTACAAATTCAAGTGCACAAGAAAATTACCAGATATAACCTCAAAGTGAATCCAAGCGAGTTGAAGTGATTTGTGAGAAAAAACAAAACAAAAAAAGTTGAACTTGTGCAAATAACCGCAGTGAAGAGTGTCCATCGACATTAACAGTTCGTAATTGGTGCACCGTGCAACCTACACATATCACAGTGAACAGTGGCATATATGTAACTTAAATATCAAAGTGCAGCACACATTGCTTTCCGGCTCACTACATATTGCAACAATTTTTTGGTATTTTGCCACTTGCCACATTCGATTTGCTACTCGAGTTAACAAAGCGCCGATAAATTTCACTTTCAATTTCGTTGTGCATAAGCAATTTAATTCGTGCAGCACATTTCTTAAATTTGCATTACACTGATTCACTGTGTTTGAGGTCACATAACCTCAAATTTTTAATTTCCTTCACATTTTTTTTCACAAAAATCACTTCACCACGCTAAATTCAGTCCATTTGCGAAATATTTGCTGGTAAAAATTGAAATTAAGTCCATTTGGATTAGTTTTGACGACGTTGCGTTGGGTGTACACACGAATTTGTGCATACATATATGCTTATACATATATATATATACCTTCGTCGGCAGTGTTGGGTGGCGAGTAGCACATAAACATATATATACATACATATGCTTATCACTTTTCTGAAAAAATAAAAAAAATCATCAATTTTCTGAAAGAGATATCAATTTTAAATCGTAGTGTTTTCTTGACTGCTTCTGGGTTTTGGCTCGTAGAGTTTAAACAAGCTACGTTGGTACTCTTATACTCTTTTCGACAATTTGGCAAAAGTTTCGCTGTGCATTTATACATATACCACAGTTTGGAATATACACGGTCTATTCCTATTTATAGTGAACATACTTCTTTCGAAAACCACTACAAATTTTAATTCGTAAAGAGTAATCTGAAGATCAATTAACGCAATGGAAACCTTTATTCGTTTGGCAGAATCTGTAATCGAATTTGAATCAGATTACAATAGCACACCAGCCACAGAGCAAAACAAACACGGCCTTGCAATACAGCAAGACGAACTAAAGGCTTTGTGGGAAAAGACCAAAGTAGCTTATGACGCGATCATAAATAAAGAAGGAATTTCTAAAGATGACATTAAAGCAATTAGACGGAAACATAAGGGCTCGTTTTCCAGCTATGTCAAATGCATGTCGGTAATGGCTAGTCAGTCTGAGACGCTTGTAAATGCAGAGAAGGATGTACAAGATCAGTCGGTTCGTGAACACAATATTCACCTTCCTCCGTGTGACACAGATGTGTTCAAGGGCGACTATCTGTCATGGCCATCGTTCCGTGACATGTCCACAGCCATATACATCCTAAACAAGCGGCTCACCCCTGTTGAGAAACTATTTCACCTGAATCAGTAGACTCAAGGGGAAGCCAAAGACATAGTAAGAAAATGTCCACTCACCAATGAAGGTTTTCAAACGGCCTGGAATAACCTGTGTGAGAGATATGAAAATAAGCGTATCCTCATAAATACGCAACTAAAAATTCTTTTCAACCTAATTTCCATAGATAATGAGTGTGGTAGCTCACTGAAGAAGTTGCAGCGCGATATAAATAATTGTTTATCAGCGCTCAGGAGCCATAATATTGACATCTCGAATTGGGATGCAATTATTGTATATCTATGCTCAACTAAACTTCCCGACTGTACGCTGGCTCTATGGGAACAAACCATAGATTACAAGAAAGATTTACCAAAGTGGGAAGACATGGACAAGTTCCTATCGAATAGGTTTCAAACCTTGGAAACCATGTCAGGCATAAAGGGCACAAAGTCTGTAAAAGCGTCAAAGCCGCAAAACACCAGACATCCCTCAGAAGCCCCCACAAAAAGACTTGGCGCGTTCCAAACAAGCGTAACCAAGTACACATGTAAAATGTGCCAAACAAATGAGCACAAATTACGCCGCTGTTCCCATTTCCTAAAGCTAACGCCAACTGAAAGGATAGAGTTTTTAAAGAGCAACAATGCTTGCCTGAATTGTCTGAGTTCTGGACATACTGTGTCAAGATGCACAAGCCCTTTCAATTGCGGCACGTGTCACTCGCGACATCATACGCTCCTGCACACCCAGACAATTCCGCCAAAGGCAACACCGCCTCAAACGCCACCGAGCTCTGCCAAAGATGTTGCCTCAACCTCGCAACAAGCTGCAGCAAGGCGTAACTTCAATAAAACTAACTCCGGTAAAAGCAAAAACGTTAAGTCTAATTATGCAAATATGAACTCAGGTGTACTTTTAGGAACGGCTCGTGTAAATATACGTCTCAATGATACAGATTTTTCAGCACGAGCACTCATTGATTCGGGTTCGGAGTGTTCCTTTATAACAGAACGACTCAAACGCAGAATCAACCTGCCATCTAAGAAGATGTATGCCAAAGTTTCAGGCATAACGAATTCAACCTCTGCTCAGGTCAAGGAGGCATGCAACATAGAACTACGGTCCCCTGTTGACCCACTGTTTAGTCTACATGCAACAGTGCTCGTGCTGACAAAATTAACTGGAAATCTTCCATCCTGCCATATCAGCGCTATGACTATGCAGGCATTTCCAGATCTGATTTTAGCAGATAAAAGGTTCTACGTTAACGAAGAAGTAGACCTAGTACTTGGCGGAGACATTTATCCCCAAATTATTTTGTGCGGCTTGAAGAAAAATGTTCTCAGTACACTTCTTGCCCAAGAAACCGTGTTCGGTTGGATTTTAACCGGTCGCACAGAAGCACCAAATCCAACAAACAACATAGTTTCTTATCATAGCGAAGTTGCCTTGGATCAACAACTAACAGCTTTCTGGGAACTAGAAGATATACCGAAAAACAAAAATTTTAACGAAGACGACAAGTATTGTGAAGAGCTTTATCGGAAAACGACTGAGAGAAACCCAGATGGAAAATATGTAGTCTCGCTACCATTTAGGCAGGAATTTCCAGCAAACATTTGCCTAGGCCCCTCTCTTAAAAGAGCATGCTCTCAGTTCTTCCGGAATGAGACGCGGCTTACAAAGGATCCCGTCCTGCAAAAGGAGTATAATAGGGTACTAACAGAATATGAATCACTGGGACACATGTCCAGGATAAATGGTAGCATTTCAGCAGACTCTTCCGATAATTACTTTCTACCCCATCACGCTGTGATAAAGGCGGAAAGCACCTCTACAAAAGTTCGGGTCGTCTTTAATGCCTCAAGCCAGACGGCTAATGGTACAAGTTTAAATGACGTACTTTACCCAGGTCCAGTACTCCAAGCAGATCTTCCAATATTAATACTCCGCTGGAGATTATATCGGTACGTTTTTAATAGCGACATCGAGAAGATGTACCGCCAAATTTGGGTGAATAACAACCATACCAAATACCAGCGAATAGTTTATCGTACAAACCCGAACGAACCTGTAAGTCTATATGAATTAAAGACTGTCACTTTCGGGATTAATAGCGCACCTTACCTCGCGATAAGGACACTTCTGCAATTAGCCGACGATGTAGAGAATTCTTTCCCAATAGCATCTAACATACTACGAAAGTGCATGTATGTGGATGACGTGTTAGCTGGAGGACATAGCGTCGACTCTACCATTAAAGCAAGAGATTAAATCTCAGAAGTGTTACGATCAGCTGGTTTTCCACTACGGAAATGGACCTCAAATTGTCAGGAAATTCTTAAGGGCATCCCAAAAACGGACCTTCTTAGCGAAGATTTCTTAGCATTCGAAGACACCAGCACGGTTAAGGCTCTGGGCATAAGGTGGAATGCCCATACGGATTTATTTTATTTTATGGTCAGACCATTGGAGGAGCACGACATTATTACGAAAAGGGCGATGCTGCCAGCGATTGCCAAGCTTTTCGATCCACTGGGATTGCTCGCACCAATAGTCATCGTAGCCAAAATACTCATGCAAAGTATTTGGCTAGAAGGCACAGACTGGGATGAGACTGTGTCTGATACTATTTTAGAACGTTGGCAGCATTTTACGAGACATTACCACGAAATAGATAATATCAGAATATCTCGATGGGTATACTTCTCACCTGGAGACACCATAGAGATACATGGTTTCTGCGACGCATCAGAAAAAGCATATGCGGCTACGGCATATATGCGTGTCAAAAGAGATGACAAAATTTTGGTCAATCTACTTTTGGCAAAAACCAGAGTAGCCCCCGTCAAAACTATATCGCTACCACGACTGGAGCTTTGCGGAGCAGTACTGCTCGCAGAAATCATAGAATCTATAATCAACAACCTCAACCTAGGACCAGTGAAGACACATCTATGGACGGACTCGACCATCGTACTCGCATGGATACGAAAGCCGCCTTGTTCTTGGTCAACCTTCGTCGCCCACCGAATTACGAAAATCGTAGAAAAAGTAGGGGAGAAGGACTGGCTACACGTAGACTCGGCCTCAAATCCAGCCGATTTGGCTAGCAGAGGACTACCTGCGTCAGAATTGGTCAACAATTCTTTGTGGTGGCAGGGACCTTCTTGGCTGCAAGAAGACAACTCCAGGTGGCCCGCTCAAGGAACAGACTATCACACAGAAGTTGAAGAAAAAAGAGCACACACTTATGCGACAACAAGAGCAAATGATATCGATATTCTTGACCGTTTTTCCGATCTACCGAGAGCTTTGAGAGTTTTATCATATGTTATGAGATTCTATCGAAGAACTCATTCCAAAACAAAAGCTTCATTTCAGGAAAATTCTTGTTTAATTTCATCTAATGAAATTAAAACAACGGCAGAAATCCTGATAAAAATCTACCAGAAGCATTATTATGGTGAAGAATACGCAAACTTGAAGTCTAAAAAACCAATCGATGCGAAGAGTGAAATCCTTCCGCTTAATCCGTTCATCGATAAACATGACATCATCAGAGCCGGAGGTCGCCTTGGAGCATCCCAGGACTTAGCATACAATGAACGCCACCCGAGCATTGTCCCGTATAACAGCAGGTTGTCCCGCCTTATTGTATCGTTTATTCACAAGGTCTCCTTGCATGGAGAGAATCAACTGATGCTACGCCTCATCCGTACCCAATACTGGATTCCCAAAGTCAAGAACTTGATCAGGTCCACTATCCATAATTGTAAGACATGCATTATCTTTAAAAAACGGTCACAAACTCAACTTATGGGAACTCTTCCTCCGGAACGCACTACATTTACTCGCGCTTTCACCAATACGGGGGTAGACTTTACTGGACCTTTTGATGTTAAAAGTTACCGCGGCAGAGGTTGTCGAGTTTCTAAAGGGTATGTCTGTTTATTTGTTTGTTTCACGACAAAAGCGATTCACTTAGAAGCTACTAGTGATCTTAGTACCCCATCTTTTCTAGCGGCGTTCGCACGGTTCGTGGCTAGAAGAGGATGTCCGCGAAATATTTACTCCGACAACGGCACTAACTTTGTCGGAGCCTCACGATCCTTACGATCTGAATTTAAAGCTTTTCTGTCTGAAACCCGAGAAAAAACTATCTCGAAATACAATCATCAAATGCTGACGTGGCATTTTATACCCGCTGCAGCGCCTCACATGGGAGGACTCTGGGAAGCGGGCGTAAAGAGCTTCAAAAGCCACTTTAGAAAAATGGCGTCCGCCCACAAATACACCTTTGAAGAGCTTAGTACTCTTTTAGGCCGTATTGAGGCATGCCTCAATTTACGGCCACTGAGTCCCTCTTCAAATAACCCTACTGACCTGGAGCCGCTTACTCCAGGCCATTTTCTCATCGGTGGACATCTTCTAGCCCCACCAGAATTAGACGTTAATGAAACTCCTGCCTCCATAGTGAATCGGTGGCAAAAACTCAAAGCACTGAATCAAACTTTCTGTAGGCGATGGAAAACAGAGTACCTAACCGAACTTCAAAAACGCATTAAGTGGAAGCATCCCAAAGAAAATATCAAACCTGGTGATGTGGTCGTCATCAAGGAAGACAACTTAACCCCCACTGAGTGGAGGTTAGGACGAGTTGTCAACGTACACCCTGATGCCGACAGTAGAGTACGAGTAGTGGACATTTCGACGGAGAAAGGTCAAGTCACAAGACCACTGGTGAAGTTGGTTCTACTCCCGCCATACAACGATGGAAACTCGGAGCCAACAACCGCCTCATAAATTACCCCTCACCACTTTACTACATTCCACTTCCTTTTACCACAACATTCCACTTCTAGGTAGTAGGAGGGATGCCATGTCTAACCTTTTTGGAGATAACCTGTTTTTAGTACCATGGAGTATATTTTGAGTTTTTTTTTTTGTATTTGGCGTGATGGTTCTTACCCGAGTTACCCCGGGTTGATCTGGCTATACAAAAACGACCATCCTCAGATCTGAATCCATAATTAAAATAACTGCAGAACTAGCGAACTACTCCGCCTCAGAATAAAAGCAAACAGTAGAAAACTAGCAAGTTTAACCCGATATGTTTTTTTTGTTTCAAAATCTTCAACCTCTCAAGCTTGCTGGTTTTCTATCCGCTTTATTTGGAAGAGATTGCATAAACTGTGTAGGCAGTTTATAGTGTAAGACCCGCCCGAAAGGAACAATTTAAAATAATACAAAAAAATATTTAAAAACTCACATATCTTCGGCTCCAAAAGGGTTCGGTTCGGTGACAATCAGCTTCTTTTTGTTTGTGTTCTGTTGTTCGTAATCGCACGATACGCAGCATGTCGTTATGCCAGCAATCCCTGATAAAAAACACAAACCAATTAGGCCTCGAATAAACGGTTAACAACAAAAAGTAGGTATTGAATAACTCACTATGGCGTTGCTTAGTCAATCAATGAAAAGGCAGCAATTTGGAAAATCCGTTTACCCAGAAAAGCCAGCACATTAATCGGGTACTTACTTCGATTAAGTCCCTCGATGTTGGTGTTATTTGCCGCCGATCGGATTAGAAGCTGCAATAACAGTACATCGTGCTTGTAGAGACGTCACAATACCAGCTTTTGATATGGAAATCGATTGCTGCTCCATGGCCTCGTGAATGGAAGTTCGATCCTGATCGTTCATTTTGTCAAACTCATCAATAAGACACACACCTTGATCCGCCAGTACCAGGGCGCCTGCCTCTAAAGTCCATTCACGCGATATTGGATTTCGACGAACATAAGCAGTCAAGCCTACAGCACTGGCCCCTTGTCCGGTCGTGAAAACTGCACGTGGCGCTATTTTTTCCGGGTACTTAAGAAACTGAGATTTTGCCGTTCCTGGGTCGCCGCATATAAGTAAGTTTATGTCGCCTCTAACTTTGTGTTCATCACCGGGGTTTTTAGACTCTCCACCAAATAGAGCCAACGCAAGTGCGCGTTTAATATAGTCGTGGCCATATATGGATGGGGCCATTGAAGCTATTATTCTTTCTGCAATCCGAGGATCTTTACTCAACTTCTGAATGGTAGCGATGTCTTCGTCCGTAAGCGATTGTACTACTTGTTTGCTGTCCTTCACAACGATATGATTCGCAATAATGACGGTGGCGAAAACCGGAAACCCTTGCTCAGTGTTTAGCGAACCATCAGAGTTGTTTGTGTAAATACCAGTAACTTCTAACTCATCACCCGGCTTGCATAAGTCACAAAGATCCGCTAAAAGAATTACGTCCTTACTACGCGGAGTCCGACCAGCGGGAATGCGACCAGGAGATTCCTGTAAGGTAATCTTCTAGTAATTCCGATATAATGTTTGTTCCATATTAATCGAAAAAGGGCCGGCACTTTGACACTCAGGACAGGAGCCAGGTTTAACTTCTGTATTCGGTGACTAGAAAAAGGGCCCCAAAAAGTAGCCACACTTCACACAATCGTATTTGATGACTGAAAGTTGAGGTAACACACCCGTGAGGTAACACACCCAAGGTGGCCAAACGTGAACTAAATTGGGAAGTAGATTATACACGTGAAGCTGAATATACATATAAATTTACGCAGATGATTGCACCTTATCACGAGTACTATGTACCGAAGGTCATTAAAGAATTGACCACAAGCAGCGTACTGACTACAGAATTAGTGCCAGGTGTACCATTGGACAGGTGCTTCGATTTAAGCTATGAGCATCGCCATCACATTGCTTCGTCTATACTCAAGTTGTGCTTGCGTGAGCTGTTCGAGTTGGAATGCATGCAAACCGATCCGAATTGGTCGAATTTCCTTTATGATGTTGATACGAAGAGACTAATGTTAATTGATTTTGGTTCAACGCGTTTTTATCAAAAGCAATTCATACGTAATTATCGGCAGGTAATAACGCACGCTGCAGAGAATAATCGTGAAGGTGTCTTGCGCATGTCACGCGAAATGGGTTTTCTCACAGGTTATGAAACCAAGCAAATGGAAGAGGCGCATGTGGATGCTGTTATGATACTTGGCGAAATATTTCGCTTTGATGGTGATTTTGATTCCGGCCGGCAGAACACCACCGAACGCATTGCACATTTAGTACCCACAATGGTCGCACATCGCCTTTGTCCACCGCCAGAGGAAATCTATTCCATACATCGCAAATTATCTGGTATATTTTTGCTGTGCTCACGCCTAAATGTACGACTTAATTGTCGGCCGTACTATGATGAAATTGTTATTCAGAAGTTCAAGGAGTAATATTGGAAAGGCACAAACTGTTAGGTATATATGCAGGAAGAAATGTTTACTTTAGAAAAATGCATATAAAAATATATACGTTGCCTTTATAATACGATCGCCTTGCTGTTTTTTTTAATCACTTCAAAGGTGCGCAAAAAAGACTGAAAGCGATTGGCGATTGGCGTGGTCCAAGCATACTAACCCATTCTTTTGTAGAATGGCCTTTAGTATCTTCCAAATTTTCTATCGATTCAATCATTTCCGCGTCTTCCATTTCACCTTCAGCAGCTTTCTCCAAGTAAGTCGATTAAGTCCCTCGATGTTGGTGTTATTTGCCGAAAAATAACACCAGCAGAAACTATGCCCAGCAACATCCTGTAATTAAGAAAAAATTACATTCAAACATAGCTATATAATACGATATTTTACGCATACTCACCTAACCTTAAGATTACACAACCGCCGCGTGCCAGAAAAATATAATTGAAATGAAATATGAATTCGCCGTGTATGTATACGGATTTCCATTGAATTCATTCTGACATTTTTTTTCTTTTTTTTTCAATGAAGAAATATCATTTCACCTTGTATGTATGTATACGGTTTTCCATTGTATAAATTCGCCTTGAATGGTTTCTGACAATTGTACCAATATACATACATACATGCATTCCACAAAGTGAACGTAGTATGTCGGTCAGCGTTCGGAACTTACTGCAATGGCAGTAGATCTACTACACTTCTTAGCGAAATTGAATTTGCTATTGCGGCTTTCAACTCTTGAATTTTTTACCACCACTTGAATTATGACAATATATTTTGAGTCAGTAAAGATGTTTCTGCAACAAAGCATATAGTACCGTAAATATATTTTATTGTTGGGATAAAAATGTAAAAAAAAAAAAAGATGCATTGTCATAAGCCCATATCAATGCACTAACCTTTTATAAATATTTCACATATTTTTATGAAAAATTCAAAATGGAATAAGACATTTTGTAATAAAATTTGAAATTAAACTTATGTATTCTGCTGCATATGAGCTACCCTGTTTTTAGACGAGTATCGCCTACAGTGGCATCCAAACCTTTTTTTTTGGGTGGCAGACTAGTTGTAGGGTTGCGAGAATGGCTAAAAACTCTCCAAATGTAGAGTAATACGTTTTCGACAACTTCATGCAATGAAGTTGAACTGCTAATTACGAATATTAGTAGATCAAGTCATCAACGGAAATGATTTTTTTTCACTTAATATTGGCACTTCCAAACATCATAAAGACAATTTACAATTTTCGATGTAATAAAAATTTAACTTTGCCAAGGCATTCCTGCTCAATGGAATGTATGGCATTTGTGCGATCCACTTTTTATTTCTTTGTGGGTCGAAATCTTGCCTTATACATAATTTACACGAGTCAGTTTGCGCCGTACGAATGATAAACCCATTTACACAAACCAAACTGTTCTTATGCATCAGCGAAATAGTTATGCCCTTATTGTAATTAGCCAATGTCGATACACTCGCCACCCAACAACTCATATCAAGCGTAAAACTCGAACCAACGTAAAGTATCGACACAATTTCAGAGGAAACGATGTCTCAATTTGCCGCAATGAGGAAAAGGGCCGAACAGCGCGCCCATCGCTATCCGCAACCATGTCGCCTATGCGACGCAAATCATCCGATCAGGCTTTGCCCTTTGTATCGTGCGAAGTCGCCAGAGGAAAGATTGCGTGAGGCCTTACTAGGACGCTACTGCGCTAATTGCCTCGCGATGAATCACGAATTAAAAGACTGCGTGAGCGAAGGCAGATGTAAACGATGTGGCGAAAAGCACCACTCGACACTACATTTCGAGGATGAACCCAGCACATCGAAAAAGTCATGGGCCCAACAGGTGGAGGAGGAAGAAGAAAATTCCGATGGTGTAATCTCGCTACTTGCGTCCGATTCTGGAACGGAATCGCGGCCTTTCCGTCCAGATACCGAAGAAGGTGCACTTTCAGGCGATGTAGCGGAGACTCGGCCTCTCCGCGCATTCGCAGAAGGGGGATCGGAAACTAGGCCTTTTCGACCCCTATTGCAGCACGAGCGGAACCGGTTACGTGGAGCGGAAACCAGGCCTTTCCGCCTGCGTAATCCCAGACGCAAGTCCTCTCGACGCAAACAAAAGGAAGGTAGACTGGCGACTCGGCCTCACCAGCTATCGAAACGACGTACGTTCCGAAACGGAATCTTGGGTCACCATACCATAGCTGCGCCAACACTTCAACCAATGATCGCTATCGCTCCGACTGCAGTCGTTAAAGTAGAAGCTGGAGGGCGCCTACATTTGATCCGCGCGCTTGTCGACGTATGTTCCCCTCGAACTATAATATCACTTGACTTAGCCCGAGAGTTGCGCCTGGACGAGACGCGCGTTAGCGGAGAAAGAGGTTGTCTGTTATGCTTACGGGGAAAATATGGGCAAAATAAACGGGTAGCAACTCACGCTATTGCGCTAGCCAATTTTAGCAGAATAAGCCCATCTAGCAACGCGGATGCCTCAGTGGCTGAGCCGTACGCGCATATACGCTTAGCGGACCCTCGCTTTTATGCGTCCGCACCGATACGCGTGATCCTGGGAACCGACGTTTACGCAGATATTTTATTACCTGGGACACTGCCCACAACATTTGGACCACTGCTCGCCCAAAGCACCATATTTGGTTGGGTGCTGTCCGGGGTCTCTAGAGCGTAACTTTCCTTTTTTACATACATACATTACATCTAAATTATCATACTCTAAAATGAAATAAAATAATGAATTTAAATAAAGTGCATTTGAAAAAGTAACCACGTACATTTCCTTAATTACCACTTATATTTACATCTGCAGTAGCACTCCATAAAGGAAGGACGAACTCTACCTTAATGAATGCCGACGCTGCTGCCTGATTTGATCATTAACATCAAGACATAGAAAACATTTGTTTGTAAAAAACCATGTGCGCTTGGTAGCTGAAACGCGGCCGATATTTAGATGTTGCTTACCGCAAGGGGCCGGGATGTTTAGGCCTTAAGCCTAAATATTTCCAAATATAATGCACCACCCTAATGTGTCATTCACATATGTGTACATTTATGCATGCATACTTGTACACATGTACGTATATTATATATTCGCGCCGTTAGTTTAAGTTTCCCGCCGGATAAAGTATCTTTCGTTGAATTTCCCCTCAACGTCTTTTCTTTGTCCGGCGGTTCGAACGAAAATCACGGCTTTAGATTTTTTCACTTTCACATCGGGAGACCAAGGAGAAAGAACTGCAGCTACCAGGCCACATTATTTTCAGGTAAAACCATTGTAACCCAACATATCTAAATCAAATCAAAATACTTGGACAATTAATAAAACCATTAAACTAAACCGAGTTTTATTTGTCTTTTTTTCCTATTATTTTCAAACCTCATTGTGACCATTTTGCGCACCACACTTGAGCCGCACTGCGTCACATTGACGTTTTTACCGTTAAACTAATCACATTTTCTTGCCAGATACCAACAGGGTTGCTTAAGTAGCTAAAAGGAAATTTTACCCGAGTTGAGCGTTCTTTTGTCGCTCGCTTACAAAAAAATGCAGCTAGTATAAATGCTGGTCTGGACATACAACATTGCAAGTTGATAAAAGCGTTGTAATAATAAAATAATATATCTCAGTCCCATAGAATTTGTTTTGATAAATTTTGATTTTGAAATTTTAGCTAAAGTCATTATAAACAATTTATGAGATTGAAAACGAAAAACGTGGAGCGCATGCGATACAAAGCCTTAGATTTAATTGACAATATTCAAACTACATACATAACATAGACCTAAAATTTCTACAGCGAAAGTACAAATTTGAGATCGATTTTAAGCGGTCGTTATTAATACACCCACATACATACATATATTACTCTTCAATTTCAAATTAGCCCTATTACATGCGCCCCATGCTTTTCATTTTCAATCTCATAAATTGTTTATAAGACTTTTGCTAAAATTTCAAAATGAAAAGTTGTCAAAACAAGTTCTATGGGACTGAGAAACATTATTTTGTAATTTTAGTCCATTTATAAAAGCGTGGTACATTAAAAAGTTTTTTTTTTTAAATTTATTTTATACTTTTTAGCCTTGTCTGTATAAAATTTTGCAATAGATACTAAAATAATTGAACTTGCTGTGAAAAGAGAACAGAAGACTATGCAAGCAAAATGTTGTTTGCTCACATTTAGTACATATATGCCTTCCCAGTAGCGAAAATGGTCACTGGTGACATCGTCACTAATGAGGATTTGGTGACATCGTCGCTCTTGCGACATATAGCTGACAATGACACTGGTGACAATGTCATGCAGGTGTACTCCTATAAAAGACTTATAACAGACAATGTCTTTCAGCGCTCACTTATAAAAAGTTCATTGCAGGACATTGTCGCTTGAATATCATCAATGATCACTGCATGACAAAGTCATGCAGATGCCATCAACGACTAAATTACCATTTGTTAAAAAGTCATGAACGACTTCCATATAAACGGATCCCAAAGTCATTGAAGACTTGATATGGCCGTACAAGACACTTAAGTGACTAATTCATGACATTCGCTACGGGGATACTGTGAAAAAAATATTTAGTAGAAAAAATTGTGAAAAATCAATTTTGTATATTCTTCTGCGAGAAAATTTCTACAATCAGTGATGTATATACATTTCAAGATGTGTCCTATTTGCTCTACGGTTGCGATAAGTTGGTTTGGAATAGTATTGCACGAGTCATTGACTTTCTGTCACTAGGAAAACTTTTATACCAGCCCAGTAAAATCGGTTGTATGCATTTATGAAGAATGCTTGCTATATGAGTGATTTAGTGTGAAAAATGCATGCGTAGTCATGAATTTCCACAAATAAATTCAAATTCTAGCGAACTGCAAGCGACGTACGTTGTTGTTGTTTTAAGTACATTTCTTGATAAATTTGAATTGGAATTTTTGTAATATTTTCAGTCTTGTACAAAAATTTTAGTGAACGGACGTGTTGTGCGATACTATTTTCAGCACTAACGGGCTTTTCCACGATATTAATTTGGATAAGTAAATGCTACTTTTTTGAATACATATCTATTAGAATGTATCATAAAAGTAGCATTTATATATGGAGATACATATTGTGTAAGGATGCTTTAATACTGTTCCATTCCCTTAATGCATTTTGGTATGTTTGAAGCATTAATACAGCCATTTAAGGTAATTTTAAAAATTTTACGATATAATAAGTTTACTTTCGCGTTATAGCAACAACTTGTCTTCCTTTCTTCTCTTTCTCTTATTCTTTCCCTCTCCTTTATTTTACTGATCTTTCGATAGCATAATTGTATCTCTACATAATCCATGAATGGCTCACGAAGATATAAAGCTAGCAATGAACACCTGAGAATAATATTAAAGCTTGTATGTAGCCATCATAGGGGTTTTAATATTTGCCATGTAAATGCTCGTAGTTTGACCTCAGACAAAATAGACTACTTTAATTATATTTTTTCTGATATAGCACTTGATATAATTTGTATAACAGAAACATGGTGTTAACCATTCATTGAATCTAATGTTTATCGCGTATGTGATTACAACTTGATTCGAAACGATAGAACTACGGGAAGAGGTGGGGGTGTTGCCATTTATTGCCGGAAGTCACTTAAAGCAGAAATAATATTTAAGTCCGACTCTTCAAGTGCAGTTGAATGTCTCTTTGTTGAGATCGTTGATAGTAAAACTAAATGTCTCGTTGTACACCTAACGTGTGTACATGAGAAAATTTCTGAAGTGGTATTAAAATATGATCATATTATATGCTGCGGTGATTTCAATGTTGACCTTTTATGTAATGATCACAACTCAACAACACTAGTAGATAACTTTCAATCGAACGGGCTTAATGTAGTTAATAAGCAAGCCACTCGATTTTCTCCAAACTGCAAGCCCAGTTTATTGGATTTGTTCTGTGTTAGTGATTGTGATATGTTAATCATGTTGAGCAACTTTCTGTGGCAGGCGTCTCAGACCATGATATGTTGTTTCTGTCATATGGAATCGATTTCAGTAGAAGCGATCAACCTTCCAAAGTTTTGTATAGAGACTTCAAACATGTTAATGTACAAGCACTCAATAACGAAGCAGCTCTATTAGATTGGAACACTTGCAGGTTTTTCTCTAATGTAGATGACAAATTATATTACTTCAACAACCTCGTAACTTTTTTGTTTGACAGATATGTTCCTTTACGTAAAGTCAAGACCCTGCCAGCTACGAAACCCTGGTTTACAGCAGAAGTCCTTCATGTTATTAGAATTCGCAACAAGGCATACTCTGAATGGAAAAGAAATCAAACCAAGCCAGTTTATGGGTTAAAAATGCTAATCAGGCGTATTTGAAAACAAAACTAAACGCAGACTTGCCAACAGATATTCTTTGGAAAAATCTTAAATCAATTGGTGTAGGAAATAAGGAAAAAACATTATGTAATCTTGATGTAGAAGTTATGAGTTCTTTCTTCTTAAATCCTCATAATTCTAGCGCGTGCTTGGATATTGGCAATGCCTTTGAAGTCCCACAGTGTGTGTTTAATTTTAATGTGGCGACTGAAGATGACGTGATTAAAGCTATATATGCGATTAGGTCCAATGCGGTGGGCTCCGATGGCGTGAACTTGAGGTTTTTAAAACTAATTTTACCGTTTGTTATATCTCCCCTCACACATATCATTAACTTCTCAATTAAATTACCTCCTGTCAGTTTCCTAGCGGCTGGAAAATTTCAAACATCATACCAGTGCCGAAAGTAAGTTACCCTGAATCGCCACAGCATTATCGACCAATAAGCATCCTTCCTGTATACTCTAAGGTGTTTGAAAAGTATATGGAGAGTCAATAAGTCACCTTCTTAAATGAAAACAAATTATTAACTGAAAACCAATCTGGTTTCAGAGCATGTCACAGTTGCGCCACAGCCATGTTAAAAATATTTGAAGATATTCGTCCGGCATATGACCAAAACCACTTAACCTTAATGGTGCTACTGGATTTTAGCAAGGCGTTTGATACAGTTGACCATGAACTATTGCTGTTAAAGTTGGAAAAGATGTTTGGTTCCAACACTTTTGCAGTAAAACTCATGAAGAGTTATCTGTCTGATCGTCAGCAACAAGTCCAGTGTGGGGAAAAGGTTTCTAGTTTAAGACGCGTTACCTCCGGGGTAACTCAGGGGTCAATACTGGGTCCATTACTTTTTTCTATATTTATAAACGACATCGTGAATTGCTGCCGAAATGTATCAATTCATTTATATGCAGATGATACCCAAATATACTTATCGCGTCCCATTGGATTGTCAGAAGACCTAGTCTGTAGGATAAATGAAGATCTCTCTCGTATATCTAGTTGGGCACAAGCAAATAACTTGAAACTGAACTCTGGCAAAACAAACGCAATTTCCCTATCTAACAATGAATACAACCTAAGTTGTTTATCCCCTGTTAAAATTGATGGTGTGGAAGTACAGATAGAGCAGGTTGTGACTAACCTTGGTTTCAAAGTGAATTCAAGGATGAGCTGTGTTGATCATATAAACTACTCGATTTGTAAAATATATAACGTATTAAGGAAATTATATCGCACTGCATATTTATTACCAAATGATGCAAAACTCCGACTAGCTAGGACACTAATAGTTCCTCAAATCATATACAGTGAAGTTGTATACTCTAAGCTTGACAATGCATCAAAACTAAAAATACAAAAAGCTTTAAATACTACAGCTCGTTTTATTTTCTCAAAACGAAAATATTACAATATTTCAGCTCATTCTAAGCAAATACTTGACAACACCCTGGATAACTTTCTTAAGATAAGAAATCTTGTTTTTTACACAAGTTGGTTTATACTGCAAAACCAGAATACTTATTTAAAAACCTTAAATTTGGGCAAAGCGAGCGTGTGCTAAATATTATAATACCTAAGACTACATACATTGCTACTTCTCGCATGTTCTTCGTTCATGGTGCACAATTATGGAACTCTCTTCCACCCGCTATAAGAACGATAAAAGATGCTAGATGCTTCAAGAATACAATACAAACTTACTTCTCTTGACTTGCCTCTGGAAAACCTCTCCCTCCTCATTCCCTTCCATATAGATATCTTCTTCTACCTTCTCTCTGTTTCTAATTCTAATTTTAAAATAATATTATATATAATTTATTATTATTATTATTATTATTTTCTTTTTTTTTTAACACCATAGTTTACCATAAGTCGATGTGCTGTAAGAGACACTAGTCTCACTTGCATAAAATAAACATATACATAAATGAAATAAATAAATGAAACTTCGGAACCATAAGTCACACGAACTTGAAATTTGGTATGCAGACATATCAATGGTAGGTGCTAATTGGAGGCTATATATAAACGAGTTTGCAAAAGGGGGCGTGGCAAGTCCCATAGGCGTGGAATTTTTTATCAGCTATAGCTTCGGGACCAAAGTCACACGAACTTGAAATTTGGTATGCAGGCATTCCAATGGTAGGTGCTTATACGAGGGTATATATAAACGAGTTTGTAAAAAGGGCCATGGCACATCCCACTGGCGTGGAATTTTTTATCAGCCATAACTTCGGAACCATAAGTCCCACGAACTTGAAATTTGGTATGCAGACATATCAATGGTAGGTACTTATATGAGGGTATCTATAAACGAGTTTGTAAAAAGGGGCGTGGCTCATCCCATAGGCGTGGAATTTTTTATCAGGTATAACTTAGGAACCATATGTCCCACGAACTTGGAATTTGGTATGCAGACATATCAATGGTAGGTTCTTATAGGAGGGAATGTATAAACGAGTTTGTAAAAGGGGGTGTGGCACATCCCATAGGTGTGGAATTTTTTATCAGCTATAACTTCGGAACCATAAGTCTCACGAACTTGAAATTTGGTATGCAGACATATACGGTTGCCAGACGTACTGATTTTATCAGTACAGTACTGATTTTTCAACTCTTGTACTGATTTTATTCATTTCTTCAATCTGTACGCTAATGTCCTGATTTTTCAAAATTTGTACTGATTTGTACTGAATTTTCTATTCAAACCAAATACTTGAGTATTTTCTTAAGGTTTTTACATAACATTGGAACTTCCTTAAAAAGTACAGTAAAAAAATAAGAAGAACACAATTTAGTTATAGTTGGCATGTTTTAGATAATGTTTGATATGCCCAAGAAATAAATACAACAAAAATATCAATCGTTTTGTGGGCATATCGCCGGGTCGTTACGTACCAGTTGCGATAATATGATCGAGCATAAATTATTTAAAACGAAGGCTTAAATTTTTGTCGAGTGTTGTTAGTTATCTCGAAAATAACTTTCAGTTTAATAGGTACTCATGCAATTTGATGTGTATACATATGCGAACGGCAAAGCATAAAAGTACGTTTACATATAAATATAATCTCAATCAAAGCTCGTTAGCTGTCAAATTGGTTGTGCTTTTATTCACACAACTCGAGGAAAAGTTAAACTTCTTCTCTGTGCCACCGTGGTCACTTTTTTTTTGCAACACATATTAGGCCATTTAAATATATTTTAACTGAATAGTTTATTAAAAATACTTTTACAAACCTATTTTCCTTACTAGCGTCAATTTTTGTTTACTTTAACATTTGACATTCCTCCTCTTCTTCGCAAGTATAATCGATAAAACTGGGTTGGACACCAAACAGTTATCGGTTTAATCTGAGATATTTTTAATTATAATTTTGCATGGCTAATCTCTTTTTCTAATAACAGATTAGGGTTAAGCTCGAAAATGAGGATAATATTTTTATATATAAAGGCGATTCAGTTACACACATACAAATGTAGGTTAGGTTAGAAATTAAATATTAATTTCACTTAATTTTATTCATTTTGCTGATTTAATTTTTTTATTCATTTTCATTTTTAATTCTTTTAATACATGACATTATCGGTATGATTGATAAAATATACTTGTACATATATACTTGTGACTCAAGGGCGTTAAAATATCTTGGAAACACCGCATATAGGTAGATTTTCAAGTTTTATGCGGCAAAAAAATATTTTATTGCCTCTATCTACTCAAAATTGTTTATCAAATGTAAAATTGAAATAATTTGTATTACAGATAGGTTATATTAATAAAATATATATATTAGCCAATAATTTACTATTTAAATATATTGACTACCTTTATTTATAAAATGTGTGTACACTATCATTGGTTAATTAGTTTTCGCTTTCAGAATCTGCGCTGGCCTCAAACTATTCCTTTGCACATCTTTGACAACGGATTTAGAGGGTAACAGCAGCTTTATTGTCTGGGGAAAACGATTTGATATTTTTTCTTTTTTTGGTCATGAACCGAAATACTGCTTAAAAACGAGTCCGAGCTCATCAACAGCCGGTTATATATGTCACGGTTGCATACTTCACGAGAAAACTTCCGGGAATAATTTTCTCGGTAGTGTTTGTTGTGGGCCTCTTGAGCCTCCCCGATAATTGTCCTATTGTTAATAAGGAATTAGTATCTTGTGCATTGTGGGTGTCATAGGAAGCCATGCCGTCGTTGATTCGCCACTTCTCGCTCGCTATGTTTGAGTTCCGGTCGCTTAACGAAAAATGTTGCATGTGAAAGCAACAACAAAGTTAGCTAGCACGGATAGACGATAGCAAGCTTGGTTGTACCTCATTGAGTTCGTTCGTTTCGCCACTTGCTAACTGATGGCGAATCGATGACGGCTAATAATCAATTGTAGCGCATTTCCTCTTATTATGCATATGCCTAAATGTATGCAACCATTTGGCAAGCGAACACAGGGTGCTTCTAATGAAAATAAAAATTTTATGCTGAAATACACATGCTAAGCCCTTCGAAATTTTGTGCTGGGATATGCGTTACAGCTTCGCAAATTTTACCCCTACCGAAACCAAAGATGTATACACATCAAAATAAATTTCAATGTTCGAATGGCTTTTGCCTATAACTTACAACTCCTTTTTTCTCAATTCACTGACTTTGTAAAAGAGTTTTGCATACAAGACATAGAGTTAGATACTCTTTTTAGCGAATTCTTAGTCTTTCATAGTTTTTGCGTAGTTGAAAAATTATTTAACCCTTCGGAGGGCGCGCCTAGAAAGTTACACGAGAGGGCGCTCCGTGGCAATTTAGCCGCAAGGTGTATCTCAAAGACTGACGGCATTTTTTCATATTTATGTCGAAAAATTATTCAAATAAAACATTTGAATAATTTGTGTTTATACTGAAACATATTATAAGCATTTATTTTTTAAATTTTTATGCGTCATCATCAACAGTGGTGTTGGTACATTCTACACAATGTGAAATATGCTTGCAATGTTTTCTGCAAACATTTTTGGTACAATTAATATGTACAAAAAATTTTTGTCTTATTATTCCTGGTAATATTCGTTGTTTCAATTTCTGTTGCGTAACTGGTTCGCTTCTATATAAGTTTAACAACATCTCCTGGCACTGAAGATGGCCCAACGCCGAAACCGGTTTGTCCCCAAACCAAATTTGACAAGGGAAGGCGGAAATTCGTTCTAAAGTACATAATTTAAAAACATCCCTTTTCTCTAAAACCTAAGAAATTGAATATCATAATAGTTACAATGTGGACGCAAAGTATAATTTTAAAGTATAAATTTAAGAATAATTTTAAAACTACACATGACAAAATACTTAAAAAATAACAACTTTGATTTAGACCCTTATCACAAACTCACTTTTCCAACTATCTTAAAAAAAATTTGCGAGTTCAATTCAAATTTTTTTGGTACACAGAAGGGTGCGACGCGGCAACTGAGCCGCATATATGAGGCACCAACTTTCAAATACAAATATCAACTAAACTATATAACGCAGAAAGTAACATCTAACTGTGAACCATTCTGCATCTCAAACTTACAAAGTCACTAAGTTGCAGTGGCCGGCTACTAAAATTTGTATTTGAAAACCACAAATTACAATTTTTGCGGCTAATTTGCCGCGGCGCGCCCTCCGAAGGGTTAAGCCATGAGGAAATATGGATGAACTCCTTAAAAAGTGGTACTTTTTCACAGTATGAGAGGATCTTAAGAATAAAGTTTGTTTCCTGGTGCAAAGAGAGAAACCGGCTTCTAATTAAAATTTTTGAAAGTGAACTTTAAACTAAAAGCAATTTTAAAACGAAATGTATAGAATTCTTTGACTATTTAAACACTGAAAATGGGAATGATCTCATTATTGCTATTCAAAAAGTCACAAAATAATTTATCGGCTCCTCCGTATAATGACGTGTACACTCAAGTTAAAATGAATAGCACTTTTATTTTTTATGAACTATATTTTATTTATATACCAAAATATTGTTAAAACCAAGAACTTAGGCGTTTTTAATTATTTTCTGCTACTTACATTCATAATTTTGCTTTGAATAAAAATGTACTGAAAAGTACTGATTTTTTTAGCATGAAAAAGTCTAATGTACTGATTTCGCGCATAAAAAATCTGGCAACCCTACAGACATATCAAGGGTAGGTGCTTATAGGAGGGTATATATAAATGAGTTTGTAAAAGGGGGCGTGGCACATCCCATAGGCGTGGAATTTTTTATCAGCTATAACTTCGGAACCATAAGTCTCACGAGCTTGAAATTTGGTATGCAGACATATCAATGGTAGGTGCTTATAGGAGGGAATGTATAAACGAGTTTGTAAAAGGGGGTGTGGCACATCCCATAGGCCTGAAATTTTTTATCAGCTATAACTTCGGAACCATAAGTCACACGAACTTGAAACTTGATATGCAGACATATCAATGGTAGAAGCTTATACGAATGTATATATAAAGTGGTTTGTAAAAGGGGGCGTGGCACATCCCATAGGCACGGAATTTTCTATCAGCTATAACTTCGGAACCACAAGTCTCACAAACCTGAAATTTGGCATGCAGACTTATCAGTGGTGCTTATAGGAGGGAATGTATAAACGAGGTTGTAAAAGAGGCCGCGGAACATCCCATAGGCGTGGTTTTTTTTATCAGCTACAACTTTGGAACCATAAAGGGACATTTACATAAGACTTTCCTCGCTTTGCTTGATAGTTCAAACTTTAACAACAAAGCGTGAAACGCAGAAGGTATGCTACAATAAACGCTTTGACAGCTTTTGCGTTCTCTATAAAATAGATAACAATATGCATTAATAATAGCAATAATAACCTATTTACCCTATTTTTGTCATTAAATGCAAATGCAAGCGCACGAGAAAAGATACAAGTAGACAGCTGATTGCCAAAGCGGGCAAAAGTTGAGAGTTGCCCAAGATTTTGCTTCGTTTTGCTTTGCTTTGCTTCAAATGTTTTTTATGTGAGCATACTCATGCATATACCTACATCGATCTTATATGTCAAAGCAAAGAACTATCAAGCAAAGCGAAGAAAGTTGTATGTGAATCAGCCTTAAGTCACACCAATTTAAAATTTGGTATCCCATAACCGTGGTATTTTTTATCAGCTATATCTTCGGAACCATAAGTCCCACGAACTTGAAATGTGGTATGCAGACATACCAACGGTAAGTGCTTATACGAACGTATATATAAACGTGTTTGTAAAAGGGGGCATGGCACATCCCATAGGCGCGGAATTTTTTGTCAGCTATAAGTGCGGTTCCATAAGTCTCACGAACTTGAAATTTGGTATGCAGACATATCAACGGTACGTGCTTATAGGAGGGTATTTATAAAGGAGTTTGTAAAAGGGGGCGTGGCACATCCCATAGGCGTGGAATTTTTTATCAGCTATAACTTCGAAACCATAAGTCTCACGAGCTTGAAATTTGGTATGCAGACATATCAATGGTAGCTGCTTATAGGAGGGAATGTACAAACGAGATTGTAAAAGGGGGTGTGGCACATCCCATAGGCGTGGCATTTTTTATCAGCTATAACTTCAAAACCATGTCACATGAAATTTAAATTTGGTATGCAGACATATCTATGGAAAGTGCTTATGGTTAGGTGTATATAAATGAGTTTATAAAATGGGGCGTGGCACATCCCGTAGGCGTGAAATTTTTAATCAGCTATAAATTGAAATTTGGTATTCGGACATAGGTATCTATGGGAGGTGTTCAGAGTAAAGAATATATAAATAAGTTTTTAAAAGGGGGATATACATATATATATTCATCTATTAGATAACTCGGATATTTAAAACTGTGTGTTTTTTTGAAGCCTTACCGTCTTTAGATTATTTTGAAATGGAAAGATTTAGTCGTTTTTTAATACCGCGATGCTGTTTAACGAAAATGGGTTCATTCTTAATGAATAAAACTCTTTCCGAATTAAGCATTCTACCTGAAAAGTGCAGCTATACATAAAACAGCTAATCGAATAGGCAGCTAAACGGAATGTTCCGTAGTAGAATAATTTTAATTAAAAAATTTGATCGTTACCTTAATCCACTTATTATTAATAATGAAACAAGATTTGTAGCACAAGTGATGATCAATATATATTAGTTAAAGCACGATAAAGCTAAAAGTATAGCTCATAAGTTTGCCTTAATGTAAACAAACAAAATAGTTTGTCTCCTTTAATTTATGCTGAACTGAATATTTGTACTACTGTTTTATATTTTCATTTGTTTACCCCGAACGACGTCGGGTGCTCTGCTAGTCTACAATATATTTGGGAAAGTATGTATGTCTGTATGTATGTGCCAGGTTGCAGTCTAAACGGACGGACAGAATCGAACAAAATTTTGATAGAGTATTGCCATGACACCTGTGCCTATAATAGGGTAAAAAAAAATTGGGATCCGACCGTCCATAGGCGTGAAATTTTTAATCAGCCATAACTTCCAGACCATAAGTCGCATGAACTTGAAACTTGGTATGCAGACATGTCAATGATAGATGCTTATAGGCAGGTATATATAAACGAGTTTGTAAAAGGGGGCGTGGCACCTCCTATACGTGTGAAACTTTAATCAGCCTTAACTTCCGGACCATAAGTCACATGAACTTGAAACTTGGTATGCAGACATGTCAATGGTAGATGCATATAGGCAGGTATATATAAAAGAGTTTGTAAAAGGGGGCGTGGCACATCCCATAGGCGTGGAATTTTTTATCAGCTATAACTTTGGAACCATAAGTCACACGAACTTGAAATTTGGTATGCGGACATATTCATAGTAGGTGCTTAAAGTAACGAGTATGCAAAAGGGGGCGGGGCACATCAATCAATGGTAGGTGCTAATAGGAGGGTACACTGAGAAAAAAAAGTATTCATCTATTAGATAACTCGAATATTTAAAACTGTGTGTTTTTATTTTTGAAACCTTACCCTCTTTAGATTATTTTGAAATGGAAAGATTAAATCGTTTTTTAATCGCGCGATGCTGGTAAACGAAAAGGTTCATTCATAATGAATAAACCTCCTTCCGAATTAAGCATTCTACCAGAAAAGTGCAGCTATACAAAAAAGCTAATCCAATAAGCAGCTAAACGGAATTTACCGTAGTAGACTAATTTTAATTTAGAAATTTGATCGTTACTCCGCCTAATATTAATAATGGAACAAGATTTGTAGCACAAGTGATGATCAATATATATTAGTTAAGGCACGATAAAGCTAAAAGTATGGCTCACAAGGATGCCTTAATGTAAACAAAGAAAATAGTTTGTCTCCTTTAAATTATGCTGAACTGAATATTTGTATTACTGTTTTATATTTTTATTTGTTTACCCCGAACGACGTCGGGTGCTCTGCTAATAGTAGATATACATCCTCCTCTTATCGTAAAATAATATTTGGGGATATCTCGGCCACAGGGCCACCTATCGTGTAGGTTTTAAGTCCAAATATTTTTTTTCAATTTGCTAAATTGTGTTCTAAATATGAGCCAGATCGGCAAGAAAATGCACTTTTGGTCAGAATATTTCTTTTATAGGTGCTGACACGGGTTCCAAATATCAACCAGGTCGGGCTAGCCGTTTAGTAGTTTAGTGATATTTAATGTACAGAAAAATCTATGAAATTGTGAAATCGTGATGTCTCAGCATTCTTCATTTTTCGGCAACAACAACAAAAAGTTTCAATTTTTTTTTTAAATCGAAAAACCTTCCACACAGAAGTTCCAAAAAAGTACTTCTTATAGAATTGAAATCGGTTCAGCCGCTTGGTCAGGCATCGCGGCCATACGAAAGACATTTCATTTTTATATATGTAGATTTTATTTATTTCAAGCCAGATTAACAAATCCACAACTACATTTTTCAAACAACTAAAATAATTCGTGTTTATGTTGCTTTCATTCTAAAACTTTGAAAGCAAAAAAGAAATACGGAAATATAAACCTTGGTGAAAAAATGTATTTGTGGATTGTTGTTCAAGGACATACATATGGACATATATGTATATATATATGGGATGTTGCGAATATTTGCATTTGTATTCGTTATGGCAATGATTATCATCATTAAACACATTCGCATTCGCACCAAATGATACGAACGTTTTGCGAATGCGAATGTGTACATGGGCAGAGAGTCCACTCTAATATTGTTGAAATGGCTCTAAGTCTGTCTAACCAGGGTGGGGATAATAAGAGGCTTTTACCGGCTACCGAGTATAAAAGCTTTACTTTTACTCTGTATTTTATATAAAACCAAAAAATATGAATAAAAACTGTCAACGATCTCAATTAAAAGTTCAAAGATTGATCCTTTGATACTTAAATTTTTTTTTCATGATACTTTTGATCCATTTTAGGGAATTTTGGTGATACATTTCTTCTGAACACCGCGGCAAAACTGTTGATGGGACTTCAACAAGTACTGGTAAAAGTTTTATAAGCAACCTAGAAATAATTTTAGATTTCTCCAGCGAAACCGAAGGCTCGGATGTAGAATCTGGAGACATTAAAAAATGTGAAATTAAAGCTCAATTGAATTATCTTAAAGAAAAACGAGCTCATCTCGATTGGTGGAAAACTATACTAAAATACGACAAATTGACAAATATGGCCCGCAAATATTTGAGCGCTCCACCCGCCAACGTTCCAAGTGAGCGATTGTTCAGTGCAGTCAGCCTTATATACGAGCCTCTAAGAAATCGCCTCACGGGAGAAAAGGCTGTAAAATTCCTTTTTTTGATATATAATATGCCCCTTTTGAACTTTGGCTACTAGATTAAAACGCGGTATAGGTTAAGCACTCGTTCAATATTCTAATAATTTACAAAAATTTTAAGCAATAAAAACGATGACTTAAGTTGATTATAGCTTTTTAACGCTACTCCTAAAATTCGCATTCGCATTCGCGAATGTGAAAAGTATGACATTCGAAACATCTTTAATATATATGTATGAAGATATTGGAAAATAAGCCTAGGCAAAGAATAAAGGCCCGTCCATATATCTGTGTTCGTATGGAAAAGTAGCTTATGTCGAAAGGCTGACTTTAATATAAATCGGTATTTGCAGTATACGATTGCGAATGACTCGCTGGCGCTGAGCCGTTGAACAACTTTTAGCAAATAAAAGTGCAAGAAATAGTTCCGATACTAGCAAGTCAATATTCTTATTAAGTCTCATCCAAAAATTCCTTGTCGTTCAATCAATAAAAGCAATGCCGCATTATACTAAAGCCAACCTTTCGACATAAGATACTTTTCTATACGAACACAGATATGTACAACTTTGGCTCTGCGTTGGCGTTGGCGCCGTTTCAACAGCTGACTATAAATACATGAATTTCAATGCAGCCGTCCACATAGCCAAAATTTGGCAACGCTTACGTCAACACAAAGCAGAAAAATAGCCAACTCTCAACTTTTCGTGTGCGTTGCTCGTCAGCTGTTGCAAATACATGAATAAAATTATGTGAAATATTTTTCGCTTTTAATCAAATGA
>NW_023458571.1:226204-228019 GCF_013731165.1 Rhagoletis pomonella | reverse complement strand
TCCATACAAACCGAATTTTTCATACTGCCTATCTTTGGAAGTATTCATGGTAGAGTTCTGGAACTTGGTATGGAGATATACGAAATCAATCGCATACTCATGAAGAACGAGGGCAGCTGTTGGAAAGGGGGGCGTGGAACCTCCCATATAAATCGAATTTTTATACTGCATATCTCTGAAAGTATTCATGGTATAGTACCGGAACTTCGTATGGAGATATGTATATAGTTGAAATCAAGCTCATACTCATGGAGAAAATTTGGGCTATTTGAAAAGGGGTGTCAGGCCTACAAACGTACCGACCTTTAGCTATCTTTGAATGAATTTTTTTATTCTTCTGTAGGTGTGTTTGTGAGTGAAGTCCTCCTAAATGGTTGTACGGATTTTAACGAAACTTTTTGTGTATTTGAGTGGGTCTCTGGATGGTTTAGTTCACAATTTAATCCGACAGTTGGCGCTGTAGTTGAGTTATTACTAAAAATCTTATTTATGATCCGATTTGGCTAATGTTTTAAATATGTATGCAATACTATTGCAAAAACGTGCTGCCAAGTGGTGCTGCAGTCGAACTATTACTAAAAATAGCCAAGTGAGAAAAGGGGCCGTGAAGGCCAGATTAAATCGATCTGTTGCACCATTGAGTATATCGAACGCTCCTGCGTTACAATTGGCCCAATGGATGTGATTTTCCAATATTATTATGCGTTCAAACTTTTAAGGTATTTCGTCAGAAATACGTATATGTATATTGCATTTCTGTAGAACAATGATTCCCACCCAGTTTAAAATTGCCACCTACTATACTGTAAAGCTTCTAGGACATTCACTATAGAACCGGGTCATTGTTGCCGCCAGGGAGTAAAGAGGAAAAAATTTATTTCGCTTTGCGAATAACCGTGCTATGAAATGCCGCACAACTGGAGCATTTCAAGAACGGATATAACACTTTCCTTAGGTTATTTAAAGCGGAAAATGACCACCAAACCTTAATCTTAGCAGACAAATGTGCCAATGAAAATCGTAAACGTGAATTGTTGGTGAAAAAGTAGGACCAAAAAGTTTCAATAAAATACATATATAAAAATCTTGGGCGGGACGAAGTTCGCCGGGTCTGCTAGTACATGTATATTTTTTGAGACAGCTTTTACAATTAATTTTTAGATATATTTACTTGTGTCAAAAATTTACATTGAATGTCTTAGATTATTTAATATACCGTCAGAAAATAATTAAGTGCTTTAACCATTATTTTAAAATAAAATTGCCGAAGCACAATTTTAGAACCAATGAGAAAAGGAGCACAAACTTTAGTGAGAATAATAAGTTCAAACTGCTCTAGTGAAGAAGATACAAAATAAATAAAATATAAAAATTTTTTATTATATCACGCTTTTATAAATAGACTAAAAAGAAGAAAAGAATATTTCTCAGTCCCATAGAATTTGTGTTGATAACTTTTGATTTTAAAATTTAAGCAAAAGTCATTATAAACAAGTTATTTTAGTGCCATTAATTTGTTAGGATCGTTATTTTGGATTACCCTAATGTATATACCTACAGTCTAAAAAGAGCATGTAATTCTACTACTGAAAACTATTTGTTTTTGAAACAAAACCTGTTTAAAGATGTTGAAGTTGGATTTTTAAACATAAGAAGATTAAAATATACACATGAATATGAGTCAGAATTTATGAAACGGGCCATTTGAATTATGTGATATTTAATTTCCAATCAGCAGTGGTATTTTTTCATAGATATTGGCAGTGCAAACAAATTTTAACCTTGATTTTAGAAAAAAATTGTTTTTTTCTTATA
>NW_023458571.1:221839-226104 GCF_013731165.1 Rhagoletis pomonella | reverse complement strand
GACTTTTGCTAAAATTTCAAAATCAAAAGTTATCAAAACAAATTCTATGGGACTGAGAAATATTATTTTCTACTTTTTAGTCCATTTATAAAAGCGTTGTATATTAAAAAGTTTTTTTTTTATTATTTATTTTCTACTTTTTTGTCTTGTCTGTATAAAATTTTGCGATAGATATTAAAATAATTCAACGATATTAATAGAAAGGTGCACACACATGCATTTACATATGTATGTACATACAAACGAGCACCGAATAATTTTATTTAAAGAAATGGCGTGTCGTCTATTTCCGCTGTAGCGAACGTAGTACATAGGGCTACATCTAGATGTCATCTACCTCGCCGTATTCACTACAGATGTCGCCCTATGCACTAGACTTTTTTATAGGAACTTTGCAAAGCAAAGGTTTTATGGTGTCGGACACACAACATTGAAAGTTTCTGGATCCACAACATTGAAAGTTTCTGGAGCCACAACATTGCAAGTTGATAAAAGCGTTGTAAAATAGCCAACTCTCAACTTTTCGTGTGCGTTGCTCGTCAGCTGTTGCAAATACATAAATAAAATTATGTGAAATATTTTTCGCTTTTAATCAAATGAGGGCAAGCAATATCGTTTTTCATGCAATTATTGATATGAAATACTAATTTATATGTCGTTAATATGTTAATTTACATTTACATAATACATTTGTATACTAATTTGCAACTTTCTATTCAGATTTTTCGAAAAATTCTGAAAATGCAGTTTTATAGCCCACTCAATTTTAGTATAACAAAGTTCAAGTTAAAATTTGGCAGTTTATTGAATTTTCCTGAGTTTTTCACAAAGTTTAGAGATTTTATTTTTATGTGTTTTTGTGTAGAATGAACTATGTTTTTATAAAAAATTAGGATTAAAATCTTTGCATATATTGCGAAAAATTTTCTGCCCCATTACTTGTGTACGTCACTCTATGTGGAGTATAAGTATTTATTTTATCTCTAAATACAACAAATGAGTTGCTTTGTTTTCTGAATATTATAGATATTTCTTCAACAACTGAATTGAAAAACTATAATTTTTTACTGAAATCTACTTCAGTTTATTATTAACTCTGTCACATGAAAACAAAAAAACCGGTGAGGGAACGTTGGTTGCAGATGCGCTTGGCCAAAATAAGTCCGGACTCGCTCTTTGTATTGCGCGACAGCGTTCAAGTAAAAGTAGCGGTTTTTCATGTTGCGATCCATTTTTTCTCAACAGAATATTTTAGAGAGTAAAATTTTTCATATATGGTTTTTTTTCTGTGTGAAAAAGCGGTGGAGAAGACTATTATTTTTATATTTTTAGCAACAATTTGCCCTTAAAAATTATTTTTAAATAAATAAGACCTATATTCTTGAATAATTTTTAATAACAATGAAAATGACGGTTAAATTGAACAGGAAAAAAAAACACTTGTCGATATATAAGAAAAAAACAATTTTTTTCTAAAATCAAGGTTAAAATTTGTTTGCACTGCCAATATCTATGAAAAAATACCACTGTTGATTGGAAATTAAATATCATATAATTCAAATGGCCCCTTTCAGAAATTCTGACTCATATTCATGTGTATATTTTAATCTTCTTATGTTTAAAAATCCAACTTCAACATCTTTAAACAGGTTTTGGTTGAAAAACAAATACTTTTCAGTAGTAGAACTACATGCTCTTTCTAGACTGTAGGTATATACATTAGGGTAATCCAAAAAAACGAACCTAACAAATAATTGCCTTAAAATAAATTGTTTATAATGACTTTTGCTTAAATTTTAAAATCAAAAGTTATCAACACAAATTCTATGGGACTGAGAAATATTCTTTTCTTTTTTTAGCCTATTTATAAAAGCGTGATATATTAAAATTTTTTTATATTTTATTTATTTTGTATCTTCTTCACTAGAGCAGTTTGACCTTATTATTCTCACTAAAGTTTGTGCTGCTTTTCTCATTGGTTCTAAAATTGTGGTTCGGCAATTTTATTTTAAAATAGTGGTTAAAGCACTTTGGCTAAATGAGTTCGGCCATTCCCCCTTTTTTCGACCGTGAACGGCTCCTTGACAGCAGCAACATTGCCTAATCGCCTACTCACCACGGCCCGTTCCACCCACGTACACATAATACACCTACACACACACATATACACATGAATTGTATTTACACATACACACACATGAATTACAACATAATATGAAACAGAACACAATTTGTCGATCATCGAGACGAATAGACGTGTTCTCCCCGCCAATTATATTTTAATAAAACCCCCTTCAACGTTAACAAAAAGATTGTTCCATACTTTTTTGTAGTGCCCTTCTGGTGGAAAAGTGGTCAGTGTGCCCCCCAAAGTGTTTGCCCTTGGTGTACGAATAACGATGGTCCTTCGAGCCGGATACTCGCGGCTTATTTTACATCCACTAGACGACAAGTCGTCTAGGGGGGCCAGGATGTTTAAGCGACTTATGCATTTCCCGCATAAACAAAGAACAGCGAACACACACACGCACTTGTATATTGCACTCCCGCCCAAAACCAAGTGCAGCGAATAAACACACGCACTTGTGCTTAAAAATAATTCGTTCGTTCTTCATTGGGTATGCATTTTTTAATGCACTTCTCAACTGACGCAGAACAAAACCTACTAAAGTAGTTAATTGCTGGCACTCCAAATCATGCTCAACAATTCCGCTTGATGCATCACCACTCCTCCGGAGTGGTTTTAAAGAGCAAAAGCCAAAGCCGCTACAAGCTGTTGGGGCTCTGTATGACTTTCAGCATACAGAGGTGGTACAAGAGCTACCATTGGCCACAGCGCCTACCCAATTTTTAAACGTAAATAAAAACCCGGTGCTCAACACTCCGCTTGACGCACACCCCCAAAAACTCTCACAGAGTTTAAGCGGCAAAGCCACCGCGCTACAAGCCGTAGGGACTCTGCATGACTTACAACCATGCAGAGGTGGTAACTGATGGTTATCATTGGCTCCGACGCCTACCCAAAACATTTTTGCTTTAATAAATTTTTATGCAAATACATTCATCCTGGTCCTGCCCTCACACTGAGTTAATCACACTTAATTATTTTCTGACGGTATATTAAATAATCTAAGTCATTCAATTTAAATTTTTACACAAGCAAATATATCTTAAAATTAATTGTAAAAGCTGTCTCAAAAAATATACATGTATAACAAGTAACGAAGTATAAGTTCGGGCGAAACCGAACTTTATATACCCGGCGCAGGTATCAAATATCGTCGTTGCAACTTTCTCTACACCAGGGTGTCCAGACTGTCAAAAAAAGGCACAATTTCTGAAAAAAATCGCCAAAAATCGCCATTTTTTTTTTAATAAAATTCATGAAATCGATTTAACAAATCTTTAATTTTAACCATTAGATCTTGTTATAATATAGTTTTTAAAACCAAAAACTAATATAATACTTCAGAGGGTAATAATAAATAACACAAATCACTTATATTATAGTGTTGTACAAACCATTTTTTTTAAACGAATACTTTTTAAAAATATCTGATTCAACACATTTTGCAATAGGACTGCGCAATTATCAAATTTATTATGACTCATATTAATTAATTAATCGCACAATCCGCTTTTAAGAGCTCGGCACTAAAAATTAAATAAAAACCTATAATAAGACGAAATCAGCTATTTTCACAATTTCTTCAAAATCACCTATAGTGTCTGAATGATTTGCATTTCTGTTGTTATCATATATTAGCTATTCAACCTTGTAATATACTGTTTGATATTGGAAACGTTTTGAAGCAGAAACTATTCGTCTTCATATACCACTTTACTCGAACTATTGAATTAAGGCTTTCCAACCCCATCCTATTTCGAATCTTAGTTTTGTTGAATTCATTACGGAAAAAATGCGCTCAACAAAGCACGTGAGTTCGGCAAGGATAAAAATATGAAGGCTACTTTACTTATATTTCCGAACATTTTATTGCCTGTTGCGGTTTTCACTCCGTAAGCAATTATCCAAAATTCTTCAGAGTCGTTTCGACAACTGACTATAAATACATGAATTTCAATGCAGCCGTCCACACAGCCAAAATTTGGCAACGCTTACGTCAACACAAAGCAGAAATAAATAATATAAAAAAAAAAACTTTTTAATATACAACGCTTTTATAAATGGACTAAAAAGTAGAAAATAATATTTCTCAGTCCCGTAGAATTTGTTTTGATAACTTTTGATTTTGAAATTTTAG
>NW_023458571.1:192257-221739 GCF_013731165.1 Rhagoletis pomonella | reverse complement strand
TTTTTAATAAAATTCATGAAATCGATTTAACAAATCTTTAATTTTAAAAATGAGATCTTGTTATAATATAGTTTTTAAAACCAAAACTAATATAATACTTCAGAGGGTAATAATAAATAACACAAATCTTTTATATTATAGTGTTGTACAAACCATTTTTTTAACGAATACTTTTTAAAAATATCTGATTCAACACATTTTGCAATAGGACTGCGCAATTATCAAATTTATTATAACTCATATTAATTAATTAATCGCACAATCCGCATTTAAGAGCTCGGCACTAAAAATTAAATAAAAACCTATAATAAGACGAAATCAGCTATTTTCACAATTTCTTCAAAATCACCTATAGTGTCCGAATGATTTACATTTCTGTTGTTATCATATATTAGCTATTCAACCTTGATAATATACTGTTTGATATTGGAAACGTTTTGAAGCAGAAACTATTCGTCTTCATATACCACTTTATTCGAACTATTGAATTAAGGCTTTCCGACCCCATCCTATCTCGAATCTTAGTTTTTGTTGAATTCATTACTGAAAAAATGCGCTCAACAAATCATGTGAGTTCGGCAAGGATAAAAATATGAAGACTACTTTATTTCCTTTTTGGTTGTTGTTGTTTCCGACAGGGTGGGTATATGATGTATTATGGAACGAATTTCCGTCATCCCTTGTCAAATTTGGTTTGGAGACAAACCGGTTTCGGCGTTGTGCCATCTTCAGTGTCATTTTTCGTTCTGCATAATTTTTGTTGGTTGCTCGTATTTATACTCCTTGTTAACTACCTCTTTCTTTTGTTAGGTACGTCTTTTTAGTTTTGCAGTGTTTGCGGTACTCAATAGGTAGATGAATTGTTTTGGCTCGTTTTTGACGGCAGGTAGAAGTCCGTGATTTTTACCCCCTTTGTTTTTGCAGTTGGTGTATTCCCTTCCATATCTGTCCTTAATATTTTGTTGTTGTCATTCTTCTTCTTGTACAGTAGTTTTAGAAGTTCAAACAGTACGTCCGATGCAGTATTTATTTGCTCATTTATTATTTGTCCTTTGAAGGTCTTCTGTTTATATATTTCCATTTTTTCTAATATATTCAATCTTTGTCCTATATGTTGTACACGGAGAAGTTCTGTTGTTTGTCCAATCTTCATTGGTGTGCATTTATTTTTGATCATGTGATTCGCGAAGTTCGATTCTATTGCAGCCTCTGGTTTTCGTTTTTTCTTATTATAATCCCTTATGTGTTCTCGATACCTTGTTCTTATATTTCGCCCTGTTTGTCCTATGTAACTGTGTCGGCACTCGCAGGTTAACTTGTAAACACCCTGTTTATCTAGCGGGTCTTCCTCGCTTATTTTCTCTTTCAATATATTTCCCACTGTGTTCCTTGTTTTAAATGATGTGTGAATGTCGTACTTATGAAAGAATTTGGCAAGTTTGTAAGGTGTAAGTTAGAGCTGCCCAAGTTTTTTTATTGTTTTTCTCTTTGCTAGTCTTTTTCGATTTTGTGTCCTTTCTTAACTTCTCCACCAGGTCTCTCCTATATCCATTATTTTCCGCAATGGCATATATTGTATCCAGTTCCTTCTTGTAGCATTCTTCTGTTAGAGGGGTCCTTTCAAGCCTCGTTATTAGTTGTCTAAATGCTGCATTTTTGTGTTGCTGTGGGTGGTTTGAGTTTAATTGGGGGGATTAAAAAAAATTCGCATCGATAACTTAAAGTTGTGATACACAATGGGTAGAGGCGTCGCACTATAGGCAAAACACTAGTTTTTTTTCAAAATCGTACATCTTCGCTTAGAAAAGAGATAATGGAATGAAAACTTTTTTATCGTGAAGATAAATGATCATATAATATAGGAAAACTATAGAGAAGTTACAACAACAATAACTTCCCTAACCCTCAAAATACCGTTCAAAATGTCACTTTTTTAAATTTTGGATTTTGGCTTCCATTCCACTAGAAAACACTATATTTAATACACCATTAGCACTGTTTCTGAAAGATTTCTCTTTATTTTATCTTAAGATTCGATTCTTGGGACATTGGATGCTGTACCCGAGTGGCCAGATTGGAAAAAGAAAAGCTACCTTTAAACTCTAATAACTCGTAAACTATCAGCTTTCGCAAAAAAATGTATATAACAAAAATGGTTATACCGGTCGATATCTTTACGAAAGTGCAGCATTTAACCCTTTAATGCAGAGTCTGTCATATATGAAACGCTTTTTAACCCTTTCATGGCAGAGGCAAAATGGTTTTCAATATGTTTTTAACGTACTTTTTATTTATTTTTATTTTTTATTTATTTTAGTTTTTATTTTTAATATTTTTATTTTTTTATTTTATTTTTTTTATTTATTTTTTTTTTTATTATTATATTACTATGGAAAAATTTTCTACCATTAACTACTACGTCAACATGAGAAAAAGCACGTTCAAAAGCATATTGAGAACCTTTTTCCTCTGCCTTGAAAGGGTTAAAAAGCGTTTCATATATGACAGACTCTGCATTAAAGGGTTAAATGCTGCATTCCATTATCTCTCTTCTAAGCGGAGATCTACGATTTTGAAAAAAAAAACTCGTGTTTTGCCTATAGTGCGTCGCCTGTGGGCATTCTTTCATATATGTATGTATGTGCCATTTCTACCGTTATATACTTTGTGTCTACTCGGTTATTCCATGGGGAACTCATGCTTTATTTAAATTTAAAAAATTAAATTACTACACCATTTTAATTAATTAGTGTGTAGTCCAGTTTTGTTTTGTAGAAGTTTCGTTAGTATACACTTCAGTTTTACACATTGAATATATCTGCATATTTATATATTTACGCGTATCTATTTACATTTATTTATGTACAAGTCTTCAAAATCTTATTACTTATAAAGCGATTTTTAATCTTCGTGGCTTAACACACATTTTTTCAATTACTTCTTGTGTTGTAATCGGCACATCATTATGTACCGCTAACATCGTTAAACCATTCAGCCGCTCCTTGATTGTATAAAAAGAAGGGACAAATAAGATAGCATATTCAACAATTGAGTAGTCTACTTGCAAAGTGCGCTATGTAATTTTTTTTCGATTTCTAGTTTTTGGTGGGTTTCATGTCCACTAAGAGCAGAGTGAAAATTTTTTCTATATTCTGAAAAAAATAGCATGAAATGTGTAACTACTCTTGCAAAAGTCGCTATAATACTTATTTATACACTTTCAAATGTCTCCTATTCGTATGAACTTAGAAAACTACAAGAAAACGTGGTAGTTTCGGTGCCTAGTGGAAGAGGTCGCAAAAAAGAAGCAAACCAATCTTCCTATAGGAGAGAACGCGAAAAGCTAAAAAAAGCTAGCTATGTAAAAGTTACTGTTTCAAAACTTGCAATATTAAATTTTTAAATATAAAATTTGCAAATCTACCATACTGCAGTTTTACTTTTTTAATGGTATTAGGCTAATATTTATCCAAATTTTCAGGTAATAAAAAAAGATACAGTTCGGATGTTACTTGTTGTCGTAGACGTTTTTTTTTTAATTTATGGTCTAATTTTATAAAATCACATAACGCTGTTTGCAAGTGGACTACTCATATATTCATTAAAAGATAATTTGTCATCCGTCTAAAATAAAAAAAATTTTAAATCAGAAGGATAAAATAGTATTGTGTTATTAATTCAAACCTCATCGTGTTGGTCCCCTTGCCGTGGGGATGAGGCTTAAGTGGTGGTTTAAATCTTCCTTCGGGGGGGCTTTAAACCAGCACGAACCAAGAGGGAAGCTCCGTATGGAGATTGGTTGACCACCCGTCTGCGTAACTGTGGGCGTCGTGTTCCTCCTCCTCCAATCATACATACGGAGAGGACCGTACCGACGATTCCCCCACTCTCGTCCTACCCAACCCTTCTCTCCCATCTTTCCCTATCCTTTCCCCCTAATCCAGGGTGTTATGCGTCACCGTGCCTATTGGATGGTTTGCAACCAGGGGTATCCGGCTGTATTCTAACGGCGCTCTCCTGATACCGGGTCACCTCAGGAGGTAGAATGACCTTGCCACGGCGGAGGGGACCGCTGTGGTCGACGACTCCCTTTCCCCCCCCCCTTAATACGTAGTCCGCCACGCTCGCCACGTCGAGCAGTGCGGACGTTTATGAAAAAGATGAACCCAAACAAAAAACTTGCCCCGGATAACCGAGAACCCCCCAAAAAAAGTAGACCCACCCAGTCAGGAAGATCCGGTCGGTCCTCGGACAAGACCAAGCAAGCCAGCGGTGCAAAGTCTGTGGCCAAGCCAGTGCTGAGCATACGCTCTGTCCCCTCTGGGACTGCCTCAACGGCATCGAGGCCCCCCTTCCGGCAACCGGTCTAGCCATGCCCCTAGACAAGCTAGCAAGGATGTTAATCCGTCCGGTGCTGGTAGCAGACCCACCCTCGCAGATAGGTCTTCGGGAGGCAAGGGCAGCCCTGTCACAAGACAAGCTAGCCCTGCTGCCGTCCCCGCCACTCCAGGAGGCAAGGGAACATCGACAGGTGCAATCCCTAAAGCGGCGTCGGCGACATCAGACCGCATGGCTAAGCCAGCGGCCTCTGAGGTGCGCCATTCTGGCACTAAATAGGCAGTAGCCATCCCCAGAAGCACATTAGTGCATCAGAAAGGTACTATCGTACCAGACGGTCAGCCCTCAGAATCCTGGAGAGACTGAGGGATAAGAAGCCAGAAGAACTGACCGCAGAAGAGCTGGACTCAAGGAATTGGGCCGAAAAGTTTATGGCTGAACACCAGGCGAAAGCCAAACAAGAGTCTGCTCAAGGCAAGCGGAAGTCCTCTAGGGAGCTAAGCTCGGAACCCAAGAGAACAAGGGTATCCGCCATTTTAACAGCGGACGAGCTGCAGAAAAGATCCTTCGCGGACGCGGCGAAGGACACATTTCTTAGGGCTGTGATAGACCGCAGCTCACTTGATGGTGCAATATCACCACAGAACTGGGACCTGGTCAACAGGCGACTCTGGGTCGTCTTTAAGGAGGTTCTAGGGGAAAACCCAGGACCACCCCCCAGTTGTGCGGACGCCGGTTGGTTCCAAAACCGCGTCAAATTGACAAGGTGCGCGGACCAGAGATCCGTCGACCTATACACCCTGGCCATCAGTCGCGTAGGCGAGGTCTGGCCGGGTGCACGCCTTGAGGCGATAAAGCGGGAAGACATTCCCAATCGGCCCAGATCCAGGGCCTGGATTCCAGACTTCGACACCGACCCACAGGAATTGCTGGAATGGATACGCATGGGCAACCCCGAGCTACCCACCCACGACTGGAAGGTAGCAAAGATAGGCGATATCGATGGCAAGCGAAGGTTAGCGGTAATAGTCCTCAACGAGGAATCAGTAGAACCGCTAGCCAACCAAAACTGGAGGCTAAATTATGGCTTCCAAGCCTTGAACCTCCATGTTTATCGGCAGGACGTGTCAGGGAAACAACACCCTACCGACGAAGCGAACGCAGTGGAAAGTGCTACTGACGACGAAGTGGCATCCACCTCCGGAATGGTCGGCGAACTCTTCGAGAGGGTGACTCTAGAAGAGGGGGCGAGGGACCACTCCGACTTTTCCGATGATGGTGGGGATAGTTCAGATTAATCTCCACCACTGCAAGGCGGCCTCAGCCGCACTTCTCCTCCGTCTCGCCGAAAGAGAAGAGGAGATCGCACTCATCCAGGAGCCTTGGGTCATAAAAGATCGGGTTTGTGGATTGAATATGAAGGGATATAAGCTGTTCTATGTAACTGACAAAGGTAAACCCAGGTCGTGCATATTGATAAAAAAGTGTATTAATGCATTTCTCTTGATACAGTTTAGCGATGCGGACAACGTAATCATAGCAGTGGAATCAGGCGGAATGTCTATTTGGCTGGCTTCCACATATATGGCCCACGACGCAGACACACTACCTCCACCACAATCCTTAAGGAGCGCGGTAATGGAGGCCTCTAGACGCGGCACTCCGATGGTCATAGGAGCGGACGCGAATGCCCATCATCACATATGGGGCAGCTCAGATACAAATGAACGCGGTGAGTCGATATTCGAATTCATTATGTGCAATAACTTACAGGTTAGCAACGTAGGTGATACCCCTACCTTTGTGACGTCTGTTAGAAGGGAGGTCCTTGACATTACATGTGTCAATGAGCAGGGGGCAGAACTCTTGAATGACTGGAGAGTCTCAAAAGACAACTCCTTTTCGGATCACATGTACGTCGTTTATAACCTATACGTACCAGTAAGAAAACAACAAGCGGTCTTAAACCGCAGAAAAACAAATAAACTCGGAACATCAACTTGATAACGTCGTAGACGATATAACTAAAGCATTTCGTCGTGCAGCAAAATTAGCCTGCCCAATCAGGGCAACAAGTGGGAAACCAAAACCTCCATGGTGGTCCACTGAAATTGCAACCCTCAGAAGGGAATGCAGATCAAAATTTAATGAAGCTAAGAGATCCAACTCTTGGAGTGAATTTAAAGACTGGCAACGCCGATTTAAGTATGCAATAAGAGACGCTAAGCGCTCCTCATGGAGGAACTTCTGTCAGAAGATAGAAAGTACTTCGGAGGCCAGCAGACTGCGCAAAATACTATCTATGAGTCCCAGCAATATTAGCTATCTCGTCAAGGAGGATGGTGATTGGACAACTAGCAGCGAAGAAACTCTAGACTTTCGGCAGCCCAGCATGCCTACAACAAAGGGAGATCAGTCGAAACAGCACTACATTCTTTAGTGCACACAATTGAAAGATCACTTTATTACAAAGAATACACCCTCGCGGCCTTCCTGGACATCGAGGGTGCTTTCAACAATGTATCTCCTGCAGCGATTATCTCATCTCTGATAAATCTGGGAGTAAGCAATTCACTAACCTCATTTATTGAACGAATGTTAATCGGCCGAGAAATAAGCGCAGGATTAGGTGAATCAGTAATAAAAAGGTTCCCCGTCAGGGGTACACCCCAGGGGGGAGTAATATCACCGCTCCTGTGGAACATAGCAGTAGACAGCCTTCTTCGGGAACTTGAAGACATTGGCGGTCAGATAATTGCATACGCCGACGATATTGTAATAGCTATCTCGGGTAAACATCTCTCAACACTGACAGATCTGATCCAAAGATCCCTCAACAAACTATCCCTGTGGTGTAACAGGCGAGGACTGGGAGTGAATCCTGAAAAAACAGACCTTGTGCTGTTCACCAGGAAGCACAAGATACCTGATCTCGGGAACATAACCCTAGAGGGCAACACCCTCGCAATAAAGGAAGAGACCAAATATCTAGGTCTCATAGTAGATAGGAAACTAAACTGGGGGCCCAACGTTGCAGATAGAGTGCGCAAAGCAACAGTGGCACTATATTCCTGCAGCAGAGCAATAGGGAAAAAATGGGGGATGGAACCCAAAATAATACACTGGCTATACACGGTGGTGGTTAGGCCAATTCTCTATCACGGTATAGTGGTATGGTGGAACACCCTTGGAAAAGGGGTAAACTTCAAAAAAATGGACAAGGTTCAAAGGCTTGCGTCCACACTCATAACTGGTGCGATGAGAACAACACCATCCAAGGCACTGTATGCCCTACTGAATTTTCTTCCGGTGGACCTACATGCCAAACAAGTCGCAAGTGGCGCGGCAATTCGAATGAATATTCTAAATAAGTGGTCAAATACCAGTTATGGTCACGGTAGAATATTAACGGAGGTTCCGGGGCTACCCGGATTGGTGGACTATGCACTTCCGGAACCTGCACCCGCTACAGCGTTCGCGACCCTCCTACCCTCAAGGGAAGAGTGGAAGCATGACGTTGTAAGTAGTGGAGAGTCCATCCATGTATACACAGATGGCTCAAAGCTCGAGGGTAGGGTTGGAGGAGGTGTATATTCCCATCACCTGGGAATCTCCCTCAGCTTTCGTCTCCCGGACCACTGTAGCGTTTTTCAGGCTGAACTGATGGCAATCGACAGGGCCACGAAACTGGTAAAGTGTGATATGATACCCCAAGTTGATATCTACATCTTCACTGACAGCCAGGCGGAATAAAGTCCCTCACGAAGCAGTCGACAACCTCCATGGTAGCCATGAAATGCCGCGCATCTCTTAACGAGATGGCTGAGTCATTTCGCCCAAAGGTAATATGGGTTCCGGGACACTGCGGCATAGAGGGGAATTGTAAGGCCGACGAACTGGCGCGACTTGGCACGAAACTTCCTTTTGAGGATATAAATGACGAAATAGGAATACCCTTGCAAACTTGTAAGCTACTTATCTCCGAGAGGCTCACTAAAGTAGCGAACGAAAGGTGGCAGGACGAAATCACCTGCAAAACTGCCAAACAATTATGGCCGGTGCTCAGCGCCAACCGCACTGGCCTACTACTGAGTCTAAATAAGTCCAATATTAGATTATTAGTATCCGTCATAACAGGACACTGCCTAATTGGCAAGCACGCCTATCGACTTGGCCTACGCTCACATGACTTCTGTAGAAGTTGTCAAGATGAAGAAGAGGAGGAAACGATTCTCCACCTGTTGTGCCAATGCCCCGCTCTATCTAGACGAAGACTCTCCACTCTCGGTAGGCAATTCTTCGACAACTTGGAGGACCTTAGATGCGTCGAAATCAGGGATCTTCTAAAATTCGTTCAAAGTTGAAAATGGTTTTAGGAGGGATTGGAAGTTGCTGACCCAACATGCGGCATCACAATGGGCCCTGAGCCTAAGTGTGTCTTATAGACGACCGCGACAACCTACCTACCTATTAATTCAAAAGTAAATAATTGTAGTTCAATGACGAAGGGAGTGATCTATCCCCTCATTAACCCCCCCCCCCTGGCTACGCCACTGAATTGAACCAAGGGTGGTAGAAATCGATAAAGAAGTTACCGAGATACACATTTTTTTTTATTAATTAATCCCAACGGCTTTTTACCCTCCATTCCCGCCCAACCGACACGAGTCCGCATGACGTACGGAACCTTTTTTTTTTAGTTTTTTGGTGCCGAGTAGTGGAAACAGGAGTTTATTAAGTGTCGAGATCTAAAACTATTCAGCAACAGAATCAAATTCATCAGCTGATTGGATATGCTAAAGATAGTATTTCAATTATTGAGAGTGGAAATAATAGTTTTCTTTATAGTAAAAATCGAGTCCGATATGTCAAACGTGCTGGAATGACATAACCACGGAATGATTCGTTTAGTTCAAAATAAGTTTTGCATGGCTTTAAAAATGGAGGTCGAAAGTGTCTTGACACTCGAGAAGGAACATTAAAATTTACCTCAGCCAGGAGGACCGGGCTATTAATCAAGCCTGTCATTAATTTTACGATAAATATTATACCTAGCATTTCTCTACGACTTGCGAGTGTAGGAAAATTTATGAGCTTTAGACGACTTGTGTAAGGGGGGAGATTGTAATCTGAATCCCAGTTAAAATTACGCAATGCAAAAAGCAAGAATTGTTTTTGAATTGATTCAATCCTTTCTGAATGAACTTGGTAGCGGGGATTCCAAACAATAGATCCGTATTCTAGTATAGGTCTAACTAAACTGGTAAAAAGAGCATTTGTAACATAAAGATCTTTGAACTCTTTTGACCATCGCCTTACAAATGCAAATACGCCTTTGGCTTTATTGACTGTAACATTAATATGATGGTTGAAATTGAGTTTGGAATCCATTGTGATACCAAGGTCGATAAAATTGGATACCTGAACTGAGACGAGAAAAAATGTGAGAAAGATAGTAGAGTGAGGGTAAGGGCATGAGCTACGCGGGTGGTAATAAGCAAAGCTTCGTTACGTTGCGTGTGACGGTTCCGCTTTGGGTGCGAATGTCTACCACGCGAACATTTTGATCGGGAACGGGATGGAGTTTCGTAATTCGGCCGAGCCGCCATTCGCTGGGGGGAAGGAGATCGTCTTTGATGACAACTAAGTCCCCTTCGTTTAGATTGGCTTCCTAGCCTTTCCATTTGTAGCGCTTATGGAGTTCTTGCAGATACTCAGTTTTCCAGCGCTTGCTGAACTGGTGATGGAGTACACTTAGTTTCTGCCACTTATTTATTAGGGAGAGATTTTCGGAGTTTGGCTCAGGAATGGAGAGTAGCGGGGCACCGCGGAGAAAGTGACCTGGTGTCAAAGCTTGTAGGTCATCAGGATCTTGTGACATCGGGGATAGCGGTCGCGAATTCAGAACCGCTTCAATACGGATAAGGAGAGTGTTGAACTCCTCATACCTGAATTTATGGGTGCCCGCAACTTTGGTGAAGTGAATCTTGAAACTTTTCACTGCTGCTTCCCAGAGTCCTCCCATGTGTGGGGCGTACGGAGGAATGAATTGCCATGAGAGGCCGTAGAGGGCATATTTGTTGGAAATATCCGCTGAGACTTCCTCAAGAAAGGTGGACAATTCCCTCTTGAGACTTCGTTGTGCTCCTACAAAGGTTTTTCCATTGTCGGACATGTCGGACATTTGTGGGGTATTCCTCGGCGTCCGATGAATCGTGTGAATGCTGCCTTAAAAGCTTCTGTTGTTAAATCAGAGCAAAGTTCGAGATGTATAGCTTTTGTGGAGAAACATACGAAAACGCAGACGTATGCTTTGGAGGGAGATGGTCGACGAAGAGTAGACGTTTTTACCAGGAACGGGCCAGCAAAATCAACACCAGTGGAATGGGAGCGAGTATGTAAAGCGTTATGGGGTAACGCGGCCATCATTTGCGACTTCATATTTTGCTTGTAGATGGTACATGTCTTGCAGTGAAAGATGCATGTCTTGATCTTCTGCTTGAGGCGAGGGATGTAGTATTCCTGCTGGACCATGTGGATCATCAGATGCTTTTCGGCGTGTAGTAGTGTTGAGTGGAGGAAAGCGAGAAGAAGAGAACACAACTTTGAATTATCTGGTATAATAATGGGGTGCCGCTCATTATAACTGAGGGCGGCGTAAGTGAGGCGTCCGTTCACGCGCAGCAGGCCTGACTTATCCAAAAATGGGTTAAGGGTGAGCAATGGGTCCTTTTTGCTGATTGGGTTTTTCGCTTCCAAGGTTGTCATCTTTTCTCCGTAATATTTGTGTTGAGCATTCCGAATGAGAAGCCATTTCGCCTGATTTATTTCGGCGTGCGTTAGAGTGATGGTTTGTGGGACATACAACCGTTTGGCTTTGTTTACAAAACGTAACATGAATGCTACCACTCGGAAAGCTCTTGAGTAGGAGGAGAAGCGGTGTAAGAGATCGGTGCTTACGGCTGCATGAAATGCTTCTATGTGCTTTTGTTCTGGAGGAGATGGGTGATTTGGGGTGACTTTAGGCCATAATATGGGGGGCTTTGTTAGCCATTCGGGGCCTTTCCACCAGAGCGAGCAGTCTACGAGGTCTTGAGGTTTGGCTCCTCGTGTGCCTAGATCTGCTGGATTGTCGGCGCTGCAGACATGACGCTCGTAGCATTGTTGACGTTTTGAAGGATCTGGGATATCCTCTTTGCTACATACGTCTTCCACATCCAGGGAGGTTTTTCCAACCAAGCTAGCACGATGGAAGAGTCAGTCCACAACGTTAGTTCATGAGAGGGCAGATCTAGTTGGGATCGGATCTGTTTCACTAACTTTGTGAGGAGGACTTAACCGCAGAGTTCCAGCCTTGGGAGAGAAACAGTCAGTGCAACTTTGCTCTATGCTGCGAGTAGATGAGAAGTTGCAGTTTCGCCATGCAAGCGCAAAAAGCCTTTTGACAGCTTCGTCCCATCCAGAGCTGTTGGAGGAGAGTTTTCGCTGCTATCATTATGGGCGATAGCCATCCTGCCGGGTCGAAAAGTTTCGCGACAGCTGATAAGATCTGTCGCTTTGTGGAAGTGTTTGTGTCAGGGAGCGGATCTACTGAGTACGAAAACGTGTATGTGAGAGCGTTCCATTTAATTCCAAGGGTTTTCGTTGAGCTTGCCGCTTGGAATTGGAGAAAATCTGTGTCTAACAAATCAGGCTGAGGAATATCTTTCAGCAGTGATTTGTGATTTGCCGTGATCTTTTTCAAGGGGAATCCTGCTGATTTTAGGACATCGATAATTTGAGATATCGATTAGCTGGCTGAGTTCAGATCGTGCCCGCCTGAAAGAATGTCGTCAACATAAGTTTCGTTGACTAAAATTGCTGAGCTTCGTTTGGATTTTTGTTGTGTGTCTTGGGCCAATTGATGGAGTGTTCTTATGGCCAAATAGGGAGCACAGTTAACGCCAAATGTAACTATTTTAGTTTAAAGTCTTCTATCGGACTTCCGGGGGATCTGCGGAATAGGATTCGCTGGAAATCCTGGTCTTCCTTGTGGACGTATATCTGGCGATACATTTTTTCAATGTCGCCATTGAACACATACTTATATAACCTCCATTTGAGAATTATAAGCATTATGTCATTTTGGAGAACGGGACCCGTGTGCAGTACGTCATTCAGTGAGAGGCCGGAGTGAGAGAGTTTTTACGCATTAAAAACGACTCGGACTTTGGCAGTTTTACTATCAGGTTTAATCACAGCGTAATGTGGCAGGTAAAATGAGAAATATTTACCATCACGTATGATTTCGCGTGGCTTTGTGGGCTCCATGTGGTCTAGAGTTAAGTATTCTTCGAGGACCTTTGAATATGCGGTTTGGAGTTCCGCTTTCTTCTCGATGCTTTCGTTCGATGCTGAAGTATTGCTGCTGAGCTGCGGGTCTGGAGTGCCCTAGTGCGGTTGAGTCGGGAAATGTTGACTTGAATGGGAGGTTCACTACGTAGCGGCCGTCTTCTCTCCGATAGATAGTAGTTTTGTAGAGCTCCTCGCAAAATTCATCATCGTCTGTGTGAGAGGGAGCCGATGGAACCTCCTCTTGTTTCCAAAATCTTTTGAGTAGATCTCCTAGGGAATCTGCTGAGACTTCAACTACCTGGGTGGAAAATGTTGAGATTTGTTCCGCAACTGGGTCACTTAATATCCACCCAAAGATGGAATTTTGGGCTATTAAGCTTCCGCTAACGTTGGTTTTGAGACCTGGAATGAGTATTTTGGGGAGTAGGTCGCTACCAATTACCATGCCTATCCTGGCGGGTGTGAAGCAGTTGGGATCAGCTAGAGGCAGTGAGGCGTATTCTTGGAGATCAACGTAGGTTACCTTGAATGATGGTAAAAAGTTCGTCAATTGGGGGAGTATTATTGCGTGAGTTGCAATTTTAGGGTGAGATCTGGAAAACATATTGTGAGTGAGCAAATTTTGTTCGCATTCTGGACTGTTCGTCCGCCCATTCCTAATATTTCATAGTTTGTTTTGGTTGTGGGTAGACCAAGTAGCTTTTGTACACGAGAGGTTACAAAAGTATTTTGGGATCCTTGGTCTATGAGAGCGCGAATATGAACTCGTTCTCCTTTGTGGAAGATAGGGATATTCTGACCAGAGGGGTACCTCTTTTCTTGAATTTAGGGATTGCTCCCATAACGCTAGGGTTTCGTTTGGGAGCTTTGAGGAGCAGAGATATATGAGCATCGGGTCCCAGCTTTCAGTGGAAACTCCGTTTGCTTTTAGAGTAGAGAGGCAGTTATTAATTGTCGTTCGAATTTGTTGAATCTTTTCACCGTTTTCTGTGTGTGCGGGCTGAAGGTTAAAGCGAGTTTTAATTTGATTGTCAACGACAATTCTACGATTTTCGTAGCGGGATTTGAGTGCGTCCCAAGCGAAAGCGAAATTGAGATCATTAAGGGCATAATTTTTAATAAGGAGGGCTGCTTTCCCGCGAGTTTTTTGCCTCAAGTGGTACAACTTTTGAGCCTGAGATAATTTGGGGTGAGGCATCGCACGTTTTCCGCGTCTTCTCGTCTGCGTTGCTCGTCTGTATTGCTTCGTTAGCTGCGTCTACCAGGGCCATGTATTTGTTGAGGTGTTCCAGGTATGTTCTCAGTCCTGCCTCAGTGTGGTCCGTTTCGCTAATTCCCCACTACTTCTCGCAATATTTGTCCAGTCTCGAAATTTCATAAATGAACTTTTTATGATTGTAAGCTATTTCATCTTCTTCGGCCTGGGATTTTGACCTCGAGCTTATGCCTTGCTGGGGGTGAAGGGATTGGGGTATTTCCTGCTTTTCTTCTGTCATTTTGAATTAGGGTTTCTTTATATGTAAGTGCGAACTGATAGAGTTTCTTGAGAATTGAGTGGGAAATTTGTATAGCGAGAGTATACTTTACTTTAATTTTATTTTAATTATTTGTTGAGATGTAATCTAATTAAATATTTATTTAATTTATTGTTTTCGGGCGATTATTAATGTAGCACACTTTATTTGGGATGGGTGCTTTATTTTGTTACACACTGTACTGTCTCAGCGCGTCTGAGTCCAGTAACAGTTCGCTTTTGCTTTGTTTGGGATAAACGAGTATGTGCGTGTGTATATACCGCCCTGACGAGTTGTGTTTACTACTGTTGCTATGTAAACTGTGATCGCTATGTACCTCAGCTTATGTGCGTGCGGATGTCACCCGGTTATATACGTATGTGTGTATGTTAATATGTCGCCTAAAAGCAGTGCTTTACTAGTTAGTGCGACCAGCGAACGAGTGGGAACTAGCAGAAAGGAGAAAAATCACTTTGGAGTTGGTGTGGCATATTTATGTACATTTTTATGTATGTATATCCGTATGTAACTATATGCACGGGTTGGGGAAGAGTAGCGATGGTTTATGTGCCCAGTGGTAATTTGGCCAACTGTAATTTTCTGTGCGAGTGATCTTGTTGGAATGGGTTTGGGAACAGTTTCATATATATATGTTGAGAGATATATGTATAGGGGTTATATACGTAAGAAAATGTACCTATACTTAGCGGATTTTGTTTTTTTTTTTTGAGTATGTAGGGGCTAAGAGGAAATGCGCGGGTTTTTCATATATAAATATTGATTTATATGTGCGCAAAGTGAGCGGTAAATTAAATTTGAGGCTTTTTATTTTTACCGTCTTTGGGGTCCGCTAAATATATATACGTATATAAGTGAGTTAGTTTAGCGGATTTTTATTTTGAGGTTATATCAAATGCGCGGGAATGTTTGCAAAAATATATGTGTTTACATAAAGCGTTATTTGCTGTACGGTGTATGAAGAGGGGAAATTTTGGAGAAATCCGATAAACTTTGTATATGTGAGTAAGTAAAAGATGCACTTACTTTGGCATTCCGTTTCTTTGTACAAACCGCTATGTAGAAACTTCTGGATGTTCAGTTGGGCGCCTGTGATTGTTGTTGGGCGGCTTGTGGGCTACTTGCCGTTGCTGTTGTTGGGCGGCTTCTGTGCGTCTATTTGCTACTATGGGGCTGTTCGTTGCCAAGGACTGCTGGCGCCCTCCTTTCTGTTGTTGCTGGCGGCTTCTGCGGCTAATTGCCTTTGGCTTCTTGCTGTTGTTGTTGGGGCGCTTTACGGCTACTTGCCTGCAGTATGTCGCCTATATTTTGTTGTTGGTCGGCCAATTACTTTTTTTGTTTTTGTTTTTTCGCACCCACTTGGTCACTATATTTGCACTGCAATTTTCCGTTTCTTTATGTGCGCATGTATTTTGTAGCCGTCTTATATTTGATCAACCACCAACTTCAAAATTTTCTTCGTTTTTTTTTCGTAGATGAACGTATTACTTCACTTTTTTCTTTTTTTTGCAGTTTAATTAAACTTTTTATTTGCCCGAGCCGAGTTTTATGTCTTGGTTTAAAAAAATAAACCTTATCAACAAACTTTCGTAGATGCGCCCAAGTTAAACAACCACGACTTAACTCGTTTTCTGTTACTTCGCTCGCTACCTTTTTCGTTTGCGTATAATTGTTTTTGATTTTTTCTTGTATATACTTTGTATATAAATTTTTTAATAAATGGGTTTCGGCACCATATTCATAACTCAAATGAATAAAAGAGTTTTAATTTGATTTACATATATTATTTCAAAAATCACTATTTATTTTCACTTGCTAAGCTTTTCAATCACATCTGTTTGGGTTGAGTAGTAGCGAACGATTAAACTCAAACCTACTGCTTGGAAATTACATAGATATCAGATGTTTGTTCACAATAGCCGAAGGTTTGTTACATAGTTAAACAAATGTACAGGGTGAGTATATTTCATTTTGACAAATTTAAAGTATTAATTCAGGTAAGTAGTATAAAAATGCAAAATATATTTCTTAATATTTAAAGGTCGATTACTTTCGGACCCGTGTCCTCGACACCTGCTCCAGATTATAATTTGATATTGAATAAACAGCTGGTTGAACAGCCCTCCGAGAGAAACACATAACTTTACATTTTTGAAGGTCTAGTGGCATGTAGTTTGTATACACCAACTAACCACGTTGTTCAGATCCGCTTGTAACAAAGACCTTTCTTCGATAGAGGACAATGTTTTAAAAAGTTTCACATCATCGGCATACATTAAAATTTTTGAATGTTTTATTATAGAAGAAATATCATTAATGAATATCAGGAACAGAATCGGACCAAGGTGGCTTCCCTGAGGAACTCCTGAAGAAACTTTAATGATGTTGGAAGAACAATTATTAACAATAACTTTTTGTGTTCTATCAGAGAGGTAAGATGAGATGCATTGAAGAAGACTGGGCTGAAAGCCGATTAGATCGAGTTTACGGATGAGTAACGAGTGACATACTTTGTCAAAAGCTTTACTGAAATCGGTGTATATTACGTCGGTATGAGCATTTTCTCTAAAACCGTTTGAGACATGAGTTGTAAACTCCAATAAATTAGTCATAGTAGAAAAACCCGTGTTGAGATTGTGTAATTGAAGAAGATATAGAATATGTCAGCTGGGAAACAATAATTGCCTCGAATAATTTGGGGATAGCGGAGAGTTTCGCAATGCCTCGATAGTTTTCTATAGAGGACCTGCTGCCGTTTTTGTGAAGTGGTATTATGAAAGACTCCTTCCAGGCTGACGGAAAAACGCCATGTTTTACTAACAAATTGAATAGAGTTGTTAAAGGCTCGCAGATGTTCTCAGCGCAGTTTTTAAGAAAGAGGTCGGAATATGATCAGGTCGAGGCCTAAATGACGCTTTTAAGGTTTTTAAATAGTGTAAAACTTCATCGGAAGATATTACTGGAATATAAGCAGAGTTGATTGGACAAAGCTCGTACGGATAGTCTCCACTTATAGGGAAGTCTACAGAATAATTGGACCTAAAGAACTGAGCAAACATGTTGGCAATGAGTTGGCTGTCGCTAGATACAGTGTTGCGATAATGCATAGCGGACGGAAAACCATGTGCCTTACGCTTTGAATTTACGAAACCATAAAATGATTTAGGATTGTTAATTGAATTCTTCTTAATTCTACATAAATATGAATTGTAACAGTTCTTATTTAATGCAAAGTAGCTATGCCGCAAAACTGAGTACCTTAGTTAATCACTGTGTAAGCCCGTTCTTTTATACAGTTTAAAAGAGTGCGACTTTTTTCAATTTTTTAAGCTCTTTAGTGAACCATAATTGTATTGGTTCTTCATGAACAATATTAGTTTTGGCACATACTTTCGAAACAATTTGAAAACCGTATCATTAAAGTGCTCAACGCCACGCTCCACGTCATCTCTATATATTGGCCAAGATAACTTTGAAAGTTCTTTGTTAATTTTCCTGAAATTTGCTTTCGCAAAAACATATATAGTACTTGAACTTGACTTACTATTATGTATTTCATTTATGATTTCGTAGCTTAACTCAAGAGCAGGATGGTATGCATCTTCCGGCAAAACTAGGCGATCACACCGATTAATAGAGGCCTTCGGAGCATCATCAACGTAAACGAGATCCAAGACCTTTCCAAACTTATTTGGACATATATTTATTTGTTTAAGGCAAAGTTCAGCCATTTCCTCCAGAAATACATTGTAACTATCTCTAGATGAAACTGGTACAACATCGGTGTCAATGATGTTACAATCATAGAATGGGATGCCGTAAGCATTGCATTTACGGTCTCAAGTAAAGAAACTAGCTGCATATATACTGATACGGCAGAATTAGGAGGGATGTAGCAAAGAGCTAATTAAATATAAGTCTTTCCAGCCTTTACACGTATACATTTAAATTCGGTATATTCAATGACAGGAAGACTAACTTCCTCGGATGGTATCGATGAATGCACCGCAAAAAGAACACCACCGCCGATTCTGCCCACGCGGTCACTTCTGTATATTTGATATTCATTTGGAAGAATTTCGGAATTAACAAGTAAGAGCAGCGCTGTCTTCGGCTATGCCGAAGGCTTCATACCTTTCATGAACATCTGCAAATTTTACTTTGACAGATTACTGCTTTTGAGTACATCTGCATACATCGATAGAGGAGTTACATACCTATATAAAAAATCGCATCTGCACAAACAGAGGTATGGAAGATATACCTTATATTAGCACCAATCTAAGTGATTTTCACTGCTATGTGATCGGTATGTAAACCGACACAATTTATTGGGTTTAGTTTCCTACATAAAGGAGATATATCGCAAAAACTGGTATCTGAACAATCAGTGCTATAGGAGATAAAGCTTATACAGCATAGATTTTGACGATTTTCTCAGTAGACTTTGTATTATTATTTATAAAATATCTTACGAAATTTATCGGTTTTAGCTGTTCAAATAAAGGAGTTTTACAGTAAAATCCCATATCTGAACAATCAGATGTATGGAAGATATATGTTGTAGTCACCCGATCCTTGTTATTTTCACTGTAAGTATTCTGTTAATAATGAGTGAAAATGGTGCGAAATTTCATGTTCCTAGCTGCATAAATGCATGAATTATAACGAAAAATCTCATATCTGAACAATCAGTTGTATGGGAGCTATAGGTTATAGTTATCCGATCTTTTTAATTTTCACTGTAAGTTTTCTGTTGATAATTATTGAAAACAGTGCGGAATTTGCTGTTCCCAGCTATATAAATGGAGGAGTTATAACGAAAATTTTTATATCTGAACAATCAGTTGTATGGGAGCTATAGGTTATAGTAAACCGATCTTTGTAATTTTCACTGTAAGCATTCTGTTAATAATGGGTGCAAGTGCTGCAAAATTTCATGTTCGTAGCTGCATAAATGTAGAAGTTATAACGAAAAATCTCATATCTGAACAATCAGTTGTATGGGAGCTATAGGTTATAGTGACCCGATCTTTGTAATTTCCACTGTAAGTATTCTGTTGATAATAGGTGCAAGTACTGCAAAATTTCATGTTCCTAGCTGCATAAATGGAGAAGTTATAACGAAAAATCTCATATCTGAACAATCAGTTGTATGGGAGCTATATGTTATGGTGGTCCGATTCTTCCGGTTCCGACAAATGATTAATACATTATAAAAATACACCCACTTACCAAATTTGATCCGGATATCTCGAAAACTGAGAGACTAGATTGCATACAAACAGACAGACAGACGGACAGACGGACAGACGGACAGACGGACAGACGGACATGGATAAATCAACTCAGCTCGACGTTCTGATCAAATAAGTATACATTTTAATGGGTCTATCTCTTTTTGTTCTGGTACTTACAAACATCGGACCAAAGTTATAATACCATTTCATGCTCATGAAAGGTATAAAAATATGAGGTTTGAGTCATGTTTCGGTCAAGGAAATAATATTATAATTGCAGTCAAAACCTTTTAAATATAAGTTAGTTAATTTGGTATTCAAACCTCTAACTTTTGATAGTAAATACTTAAATTAGACTTGCGAGTTAGTTTTTTGAATCCGAATTAAGATTAGAAATTTTAGCTGCGTTATTATTACTTTTATAAGGTTTATACTCAAAACTAGTCATAAAGTGGGCGGTGCCATGCTCAACTCCTAAAGATTTATAACAGTCTTATTTATTGTTAAGAGGTTGTTGTAACTATTAACTTGGAGTAAATTAGCGTCCCCAGTTATTGAAATATCGGAGTTTTCGTATTTCTGAAATTTGCCGTTATACGGGAAGCGGGTGTAATTTGAATAATTCTTAACGAATTGTTTTTCCGTACCAAGGTTATTAAGTGCCCCGAGTTTGGTACAAATTGATAAATCGGTAACCGAGATACACATTTGTGGTCATAAGGAAGCGGTGCCATGCCCGATATCCACAAATTTAAAATAATTTAATTTTCTGCTAAGTGATTATTGCAATAATCGATGTTAAGGGAATTAGCTTCAGTAGTTACTGATTTATCGCAATTTTCGTGTTTCTGTAAATTACCGATATATGGAAGGTGGGCGTGGTTATTGCCCGATTTAAAAGTTTTTCAACAGATATCTTAACAATACCCTAGGCAAGGCGTGTACCGAGTTTGGTAAGGACTGGTGAAGGGGCTACTGAGATAGAGCATTTTATCAGAAGTAGGCGGGGTTACACCCATTTTCCAAAAATTTCATCCTAGTAATATTTTGTACCAAAACATACCATTTTCAACAATTTGGACCCAATATTTACTGAAATATCGCAGTTCTTGCATTTTTCGAAAATACCGTTATATGCGAAGTGGGCGTGATTGCAGTCCGATTTCAAAAATTTTCATCAGATTTCTGAGCTAGACCCTAAGCAAGGCTTGTACCGAGTTTGCTAAGGATTTGTGTAGCAGCTACTGAGATACAGAATGTCATCTTAAGTGGGCGGAGCCATTTTCGTAATAATATTATTTTGTTCCAAAATTCTACTTCACAATTTTCAACAATTTGGATCCAATATTTACTGACATATCGTAGTTTTTGCATTTTTTTTAATACCTTTATATGGGAAGTGGGCGTTGTGACAGTCCGATTTCGCCCATTTTCAACACCCACTTACCTTGGATAAAGGGAAACCTACATATTAGGGTGGTTCAAGATCTTATAGTAAAAACCCAAGTTGAATGTTAAGGCCAAGGGACCCCCCCAATTCTTTTAGATTTGATAAAAGAAGTGAGGAGCCAAAATTTCAGAGTCATAGGTCATTTGGAAGGCAGTGCTCAATGCTGTTTAAAATCTGAAAACTTGAATTTTTCTAAAATTTCTGAAACAATGATTAGACATATTAGGATACAAGAACCTTAATATATATGCAATCTTTATATTTTTCCTTTGGAAGTGGACGGCTTCTGTAGGCTTTCTAAAACGACCTTCTTTGTTGGTTCAGTCGGAACTTGTTTTCGGTTAGCCTCTACAATCTGCAGCAACAGCTGTTTTTCCTCCTCATCATTTGTTATGAGTTTGATAAAATCTTGAATTAGTTTAACGCCTCTTTCGGCGATGTCATTGACCACTTTGATTTTATTAATTGTATTTCTTGCCTCTTCAAACTCTGGCTTCTGTTCCCATTCACTTGGGTGTTTGTCCAATAAGCTTTGCTTAATGTTTAGCTTAGTAAACAACAACATTGTTCTACTATTAGCAAAATCTGCCAATTCACATTCATCACTTAGTAAATTGGCATTTCCTCTAATCATCCTCTCCGGTGCAGGGAGAGACATCTTACTCACAATGCTTACTTTGTTTTCATGGCTCACTTTTGTGGAAAAAAGTGATAATCCGACCAGTTCATCGCATAGGTACCACAAATGTGACTGCAAATTTTTTTTGATGGTTTTAGCTATCTCTTCATCAATTGCGCAGTATTTTCCAGCCTCTTTCCAAAACATTAGGTCATTGAAAGCTGCATTGGTGCTGATTGGAGTCTCTACCCAGTTTTTCACGTACAGAAGTGCTCCAAAACGGATAAATCTATCCAAATTTTCTTTCTCCTTGTTTGTGAGATGATAAAGTCCTTGATTTTGGAAAAGGTGCAATTTATATGCATAAATAAGCTTAGCCATCCATCGAGCGTGATGTATTGGCCCAGGTGCTCTCCAGTGCATTTTTTCTATTGGTTGCCCCAACACCAACAGCGTCAGTTCAATAAGTTCGAGGTAGTCATCTCGAGGATGATCTTTCTTACTTAGATGATAAAGCAAGGACTCGATGGCACTATTTCTTAACTCAGCTTCTCCAGGAGAAAAAAATTAATGGTGTGTGGTCTGATCGATAGACTTCATTCCATGATTCCTTCAACCTTTTAAATATGGGAATTTCAGGAGAGCTTGAAGGTCCCAAACATAATGTAAATACCTTACTCAAAATTATTTCCATTATGTGATGGCGACATGGCAACCATAGAAGTTCTTTGTTCAGCTGTTTTTCAATGAAATTGCATGCACTATTCTTCATTCCAGTGTTGAGGCTTGTTGTGTCAAAGCCCATACCAATGACTTTATCATCGAGATGCCATGTCTTAAGAGTTTTAAGTACTGCATCTCCAGTTTTCGTACCTGTTGCACTAGCCAATTTTGGCACCCCCAGCAGTTCCTCATATCCATCACCATAGGAAACTAGCACTGGTAGTCTGTCTACTTTTTGTGAACCTAAAATGTCAGGCAAGATTTTGCTGTCCCAATGAACAATAATTGGTTCTTTTATGTCTTCTAAGTTTGCCATCATCTCTGTCGAAAAATTCTGCCTTGCTGCTTCTCGTTTTCTTTTTATCGAACTTCTTGAAAGCGGCAATGCTGCGGGATCATGGTCAAGTGCGGCGGCAATAGGAATGATAAGCCTTACAGCTTCACAATCGGACACTTTATTCCTGTCTAAAGCCCCTGCCACATTCATGTCAAAAAAGCTCTTCTTAGCCTTTGGTTCAGAAACATCTTCGTTCTTGCCACCTAAAACTTTTTCAAATTTTTTTTTGGAATAAGGCTGATATAATTTCTGAATTGCTTTCACTTAAACTATCATATAAGCCAGCATCGGGTATATTAATGGAAGAAGTAGTGGATTTTGCAGCAGACCCTTTTCTCTTCTCTTCTTTTTCAAATCTTTCTAGTGATCTTTCTTGCTTTATAATATACTCTTTGTCTTGAGATGAAATGATCATTTTTCTGTCAGTTATTTTTATGAGAATTAGAGCATCTGAATGGGCAATGTCAAAAAGCTTTTTCATTTTGTCTACAAATGATTGTTCGTTTGTTCTTTGTTTTTCCGTTCTTCTGCCTTTATTTTTCTTTAAAAGTAGCCACTGTGAATGCACACTTTCAAGTTTTTCAATCGAATCCTTGGTATATTTAGTCGGGATAAGGGCTTTGCTCCAAACTTCATTCAATTCTTCAATTGTACTATGACTGGCGTTCCTGACAGATTTTATTCCACTTAAGAAAAAATGAAATCTTAACAAAACTTCTTTTGTTGTAGGAAGTTGGTTCTTCTTTGTTAAAGATTCTAGGTCCTGAACACCGATTAAGTAAACACTGTCTGCCTGACGCGTCTTAAGCGCACTCATTTTGATTGAAGTATAGTTTAAATCTGGAATAAAAAAGGGGTTGATAACATGATTAATATCAAATTTATTGAAGACCAGACATTTTTTAACTTCTGAATCCTTAAAAACAAACAAATAAAATTTTACAGAATTTATGAAAACTAAACCTTGTTGAGCACTGCTTTCTATATGCTCTACAGAGCTAAAATTTTGCATAGATTAATCTTTCGTTATATGTAACAAAATTGGAGGGTCCCTTGGTCTCTAAAATAAACTTTGGTTTTTTGGACCACCATACTACATATCAAATTTTGTTGAGATATCGAAGTTTTTGTTCGATTTATCGTGTACACGGACCGACGGACAGACTGACATGGCTTAATCGACTTCTCTATTCATTCTGAGCATTTATATATACATTTGTCTATTATTGCCAACGTCAAAGCTGTGAAGCTGTGCTTTTTTGTGCTCTGTTTCAATTTTACCAGCTGATTGGTTCTCTGATTGATACATCGTTTTCAAAACTTTTTTGCTTTTTTGTTTCTAAAACCTATAAATAAATATAATTTAAAACATGTAGTGTGTTTACACCAATTGTCACGTTAAAAGCGACTCCTATGTGTCATAATGGCTCTGTGATGGGATTGCCCATATAAAATGTGCTGGGCATGAATCACGTAACTTTGAAACGATAGTCGTTAAAACGATACTGACAAAACGATGTTGTCAAAACACTGATTTATGCATTTGTGTTGCTGTTACGTGTTACTGTTACTGTAACGTGAAGTAAAACTGGAATCGAGTTGACGATATCGCACAAACGATCAAACCATTCTTGATTTTTATGAAGCAAGACAATCTCGACACGATATCGTTCAGACGATTGTCGTCATACGTGATTCATGCCCCGGTTTGAACCGGAGGGTGTTAGACGCTATTTATGAGGGAATGGGTCTTCGCTGGTCTTGTCATAAATATAGATCAACCGAAGTTGATTTATTTAAACTAGTATCGCCCAGTTGTCGAAATTCGACATCTGTTTTCATACACTTTTGAATTTTACCTGTCACCAATACTCAAGAACGATAGAATACAAGATTGCGCATTCCCGCGGAATGACATTTGTGGCAATGGGTAAACAAAGAATATGGCGAAGAACAATGAGTTGACAGTTGTGAATTTGCAGTGAGAAACGTGTTTTCTTCACGATTCACCAATTTCTCAAGCCATCTTTGAATATAGCAAATTAAGCACAACGTTAACAAAAAATATACAACCACTCTTGAAATGTGTTCAAAAGAATAGGTAATTAACTATTTAGAATTTTTGTGTTTGTATTGCAGGTGCATTTGGGGGCTTTGCCCCTACGGCTGCGCAATTTAACACACGACACGACATTTTTATAAAGTTTTTATTACAAATAAAACGTTTTTTACTTTAGAACGCACGAATTACTTCGATTTTCACTTGAAAGTACACAATACGTTTGCAATACGTTTGCACTTGTTTCTAAACAAAAAGTTTGTTTACGTATTGCCATAAACGTCAAAGTCGGCAAAACCAAAGTAGCGGCATGATAAAAATATTTATAAGGTACAATCGCCGAGAGCCAGATTTGGTAGTTTTGACGTTTACTAGCATTTTTGAAAATTTCTCTCGACGTCATTTCATCTGTTTGTTTTTATTTTCACTCAAACCAAAGAAATATATTTCATTTGTTTATTTTGAATTTATTTGACATTTGAATTATTTCGAGAGAGTAAACTCAAAATGCTAGCAAACGTCAAAAAACCCAATGGCGGACGAATTGAGCGAGCGGTTTTACCTTTAAATATTTGTATCATGAGTAGCGGTTTCGAGAATGCGCCACCTTCAGTTCATTACACCATGACCAATACTAGCTCCTTTATGCGAATTACTATTTTGAAGTCCAGCAGCATAATTTATAGCGAATTTTCAGGAAAACTTAAAATCGAATTATGAACGTTAATACCGGATTGATTAATGCTAATTCTACCAAGTCTCCTCCAAATTTCTTCAGTAGCTTTTGAAATTAGACCGAAAAAGGAACCTCGGTTTTCATTTATAAAAAAATATGTATATGTATTTGTATGCATAGATACCCCGCAGTAAAATTTAGAGACAGTCTCTTAAAGCGCTAGTTCCGCCCTACACATTTCAGAACCATCTCTGATCTAGTGCAAAACGGCTGCAGAGAGGGACAGTTAAAACTTTCGGTGTGTTAGTTGCGCTCTGTTGAGAAGTACATAAATGCACAAATTCTCACTTCTCGTACAATACGAAAATAGCTCAGCGGGAAGACCTCCGACTCTAACATCGTTGGTCACGAGTTCAAATCGCGGTGGAGGCAGTTGTGATTTTCAGATTTAAGAAATTTAAATTAATGAGTTCCGCTTAAAAATTGAAGAGAAAGTGATCAAATTTAATACACTTCGTAGGACATCGCCATCTAAAAAGAGACAGTTGAAAGCATTGCGTTGGGATAGATCGAGAACCAGTAACGCCTCTTAAAGGGCTAGTTCTGCGCTAGTCTTGAACTAGCGCGATTTACTGCAGGGGATGAGATGTTCATCCTGACCAGAGGTGGGCACTACCACAAACAAGCGTGAGCTAAAAGTGAGAATATGTTAGTGTGCCAATTCATTTTGCATGCTGTCGTGTTCTCATCGCTGCGCTCTCGCTTGTATACGTACATGCGATGCTTACGCTCTTTTAACACCTGCTAACTCTGCCCATGCCTGATCCTGACTAATATGTCATATACCAAAATAAATAACTTTTTTTATTATATTTGCCTGAGAGCCTCTTGGAGGTTAAAAACTAAATTGCCCGCATCTACATAAACCCTTTTTTTTCATCAGGATCGTTAACGGTTGAGAAAGTATCTTGAAGGTTTACAACAAAGACAATATTTCTTTCTCTAACGGCGGTTTCACAGGTTTTTGTCAAGACTGGGCCAAAGCCCAATATTTTTTCGTCACGCGACTGGGCTACCAAGTTACACCAAATTTTATGTTACTAATATGTGAAACAAATCTGATCGTAAATATGATTTTTTAGGATATCTCTTAATCCCTGCGCCACCTATCGGAAGACAAACACGCTGATCCTTTTAAAAGCTTTTGCACAAAATAACAATCATTCAGAGCGATTTCAAAATCTGGGACAAAATGATTCCCAATTGAATGATTCTGGCAATTTTATATGTGTATTAATGTAGGTGTACCATTACCTTATAATAAGTGGTTCCAGAGATAACCGATATGAGAATTTCACTTTGTATGGGCGGTGCCACGCCCCCTTTTCCAAAATCTACCACTCTTGGCCATAAGTACGGTATTGACGTTAGTATAAGTGGTTCCAGAGATAAGCGATATGAGAATTTCTGTTTGTATGGGAAGTGCCACGCCCACTTTCCCTGTACCTGCCATTTTCACCGTAAGTAGGGTATTTACAATCTATGCATCTGTGCTAAGTTTCAGTTCCGCTGAGTAAATGGTTTTAGAGATATAGTGGTTTTCACATTTTAGTCTATATGTCAGATACCACGCCCCCTATGTATCGGGATTAACATTTCTGGATTAGAGGAAATTATGTCCTTTAAATCGATGTATGTTTCATTGAAATCGAGCGAACGGTGCCTTCAAAAAAGGGATTGCAAAATTTTCTTGTGGCGTATTTATATATAGATTCTTTAGACAGTCCAGAAATGTTTTTCTGAGATCGGGAAGGATCTGTGGGTGCTTGTTGAGAAATTAAAGCATTATGAAAAAATGTTTAAGTCTTTCACAAGTCTCGACAACCCTCCACACTCTGAGGATAGCCGAGAAAATAAATGTAGGCGTGTTAGTAGTCCACCTAAAAAGATTGCCACTGAATCTAATCAGAAAAATCCTCCATCCCAGTCCTTGGAACTTATTAATCTTTCTTCTCCATGCCCTCAAGCATTGGAGCCTCCGCTATCTAAAGCCATATCTACTAGGTCTACATCTAAAAATAATAACGCCAATCAAAGTGTTGCCATCAACATCTGAAGCTGCACTGTCTAACTTAGTTCATCCGAATAACTCGAAATCGCGCATTTCAGATATCATTACGAAAGAGTTGGTTGTAAATCGTCCGAGAAGATCAATCTTTGTCATACATATCGACTAAAATTAAAACTAAAGATGTATTTATTCGTAAATTTAATTTTGAATGCGATCGAGATATTTCATCTTTTAAAATTGATGTAGCTGCCGAAGATTTTGATTCACTACTAAATAATTCATTTTGGTCGGCCATGGCGTTTGTTCGCGAGTTTGAGTATAAACCTAATAAAAGTAATAACAACGTAGCTAAAATTTCTAATCTTAACTCTGATTCAAGAAACTAAAAGCATAAACAGACGGCAGCGTTTATCCGGATCAACTCCTTAATTCGGAATTATCTCGGGAATTAACTGCAGTTGATCCGGATTAAGTCCTAGAGTTAATTCCCAAACTTAACTCGAATCAAGGGAATATTCGGTGTCAACACTGACCGAGACTCAGAGAGCGGAGAATACAGAGAAATTGCAAAACTAGGATGGACATAGGCCTCTTCATCGGTAATGCAGCCACCATACTATTTGAATTAATACGGTGACGCATTACCGACGACAAGGTGGATGTCTAAGCTAGTTTTGAATTTTCTTCATGTTCTACGCTCTCTGAGCAAACAAATACGCAAACAAAGCAGCCCACTACTTCATCCGCGGTAGCCGAGTGGGCTGCGTCCCAGATTCGATCCTGGGTTGGAGCGATTGCCAAACAAAATTTGTTTTTATTGTTAGATACTTAAATTTTTTTAATTTTATTTGATTAATATATTTAATTTTAATTTATTTTAGTCTCGCTTGTTTTAATTTATTTCGCATTTTTTATTTTATTATTAGTTAATTAAAGTTTTTAGAGTTTAATCAATTATATAAATAGGCAATCATGTTTCCTTTACACCCCTTTTACGGCTAAACTGTTGATGCTGATGTGCAGGCAATTTTTAAAATTTCAAATTAGTTTAAAATAGAGCGAAAAAATCAATTCAAAAGTCACACCAATACCAATGCCATACATGTACATGGTTGGGGCGGAAATTCCTCCTAAATGTATGCTTTAATATTGATAGTGAATTAAAGAAACGTGCTAAGCAGCAGTTTAGGAATAAGATGTATGTATGTATGTACATAAATAGATTAGCCTCAAACAAGGATGAGATAATTTTGAGTATGGAGAAGAAGAAAGGGATAAATACAGAAATTAAAATAAAAGTAAAGAAACCTAAATATAAAGACACAGAGGAAGGAAAATTTAAATACCTAACCTAATAACAATGGTGGGGGTGAATATGTAAATGAAGAAAAGAATGGACATATTTAGATCAGGACAAAGGAAAGGATAAAGATGAAGAAGAAGATGAAGACCAAGACGAGGAAGAAGATGAAGATGAATATGAAGATAAGGATAAAGATAACTTATCTTAACTGAACCCCTTAACTTAACTTAATCACCTCAACTCATCTCACCTCCGCTTAAAAACTAACTCCACCTGAGTTCGCTACACATTAATTCACCACACCTTAACTCCCCACACCTAAATCCACCACTACTTCACTCCCCACACCTAAATTCACCACACTTTAATTCACCACACCTTAACTCACCACACCCCAACTTTCTCACCACATCTTAACTCACCACACCTTAATTCGCCACACCTCAACTTTCTCACCACACCTTAACTCACCACACCTTAATTCACCACACCTCAACTCACCACAACTAAATTCACCACACCTCTTAAGACCACCACACCTGAATTCATAACACCGTAACTCCCACACCCAATTCCACCACACTGCAACTCATCACACCCAATTTCAACACATGACATGATATCACTAAAGAAACAATGTAAAGAAAAAGAGGAAGGAAAATTTAACTACCTAACCTAATAACAATGGTGGGGGTAAATACGTAAATGGAGAAAAGAATGAAGATATAGATCAGGATAAAGGAAAAGATAAATATGAAGATGAAGATGAAGATGAAGATGAAGATGAAGATGAAGATGAA
>NW_023458571.1:186108-192157 GCF_013731165.1 Rhagoletis pomonella | reverse complement strand
ACATGAACATGAACATGAATATGAAGGTGTAGATAAACATAAACATAAACATTAAAAGCGATAGAGAGAAAGATAGAGAGGAAGAAAGTGATAGGGATAAAAAGGAAATACAACTGAAGAATGTGCGATGTTATATTGTGATGTGTTATGCTACATATGTTATGTTATTGAATCTAATGCTATTCTATGTTATGTTATGCTAAGTACTAAGCTAAACTCCCCTACACTTAACCCATTCCAACAAATTTTATTTCAGCTCAACTCAACTCACATAAACTATCCTTAATTTTAGCGGTTGAATTTCAACCGCTGGGCGAAAACTAGTTTTAATAAAACAGTCAAAGATAACTAACTAAAAGCAACTTAAAAAAATATAGAATTTATAATTGAATGAATAAAAAAAAAATAAATGAATATTGTACTAGCCGTGGGACTCGAACCTACGACCACGCGGCTCGTAAATCTGCATTACTGCCGTCTGTGAAGGCACAATTTCGATCAGATCAATTGCGCCGTTAATCCGGATCAACATTGCCGTCTGTTTATGCTTTAACTCGCAAGTCTAATTTAAGTATTTACTATCAAAACGTTAGAGATTTGAATACCAAATTAACTGATTTATATTTAAAAGGTTTTGACTGCAATTATAATATTATTTCCCTCACCGAAACATGGCTCAAAGCTCATATTTTTAATTCCGGAGCGACCGCGAGGGCAGAATCGGCGGTGGTGTTCTTTTTGCGGTGCATTCATCGATACGATCCGAGGAAGTTAGTGTTCCTGTCATTGAATATACCGAATTTAAATGTATACGTGTTCAGGCTGGAAAGAGTTATGTTTATTTAGCTCTTTGCTACATCTCTCCTAATTGTGCCGTATCAGTATATATGCAGCTAGTTTCTTTACTTGAGTCCGTAAATCCAATGCTTACGGCATCCGATTCTATGATTGTTTTGGGCGATTTAAATCTGTCCCACATTTCATGGAACGTTATTGACACCGATGTTGTTTGTACAAGTTTCATCTAGAGATAGTTACAATATATTTCTGGAGGAAATGGCTGAACTTTGCCTTAAACAAATAAATATATGTCCAAATAATAAATAATAAATGTATACCATCCCGCTCTTGAGTTAAGCTACGAAATCATAAGTGAAATACATAATAATAAGTCGTATATTTCAAGTAATATATATGTTTTTGAGAGCAAATCACAGAAAAATTAACAAAGAGCTTTCAAAGTTATCTTCGCCAATATATAGAGACTAGCAGAGCACCCGACGTCATTAGGGGTAAAAAAATAAAAATATAAAACAGTAATACAAATATTCAGTTCAGCATAATTTAAAGGAGACAAACTATTTTCTTTCTGCCATTCTTAAATTGGCGCGTCAAGCGCCAAGCAACTGTCAAAAATCTTCATGCCCATACAATTTGTATGAAACATCCCACAATAACGCGGCGATAACGCCGAGCAAATGGAATTTTCATTTTTGACAAGACGTTACGTGTTGAAGTTGGATGCAGAAGACGGAAAGAAAGAGAAAGGACAAAAAAATGAAAGAGGAAACGAGAATAATAAGCCGAGAGGACCTGAGAAAACGTCAAAAATTACGACGCGTTGATTTGGTAATAGCGCGCGCTGACACTAGTTGACAATGGATAACGGAACGCTTAGCGCTCCAATTTAGGGACGGCAGTTTGTTTACATTAAGGCATTTTATATGAGCCATACTTTTAGCTTTATCGTGCTTTAACTAATATACATATATTGATCATCACTTGTGCTATAAATCTTGTTCCATTATTAATATTAGGTAGATTAAGGTAACGATCAAATTTCTAAATTAAAACTAGTCTACTACGGTACATTCCATTTAGCTGCCTATTCGATTAGCTGTTTTAGTATAGCTGCACTTTTCTGGTAGAATGCTTAATTCAGAAGGAGTTTTATTCATTATGAATGAACCTTTTCGTTTACCAGCATCGCGGGATTAAAAAACCATTTAACCTTTCCATTTTAAAATAATCTAAAGACGGTAAGGTTTCAACAAAAAAAACACACAGTTTAAATATCCGAGTTATCTAATAGATGAATTCATATATGTATGTATATCCCCCTTTTACAAACACATTTATATATACTTTACTCTGAACACCTCCCATAGATACCTGTGTCTGAATACCAAATTTAAAGTTCATGTGACTTATGGTTCGTAATTTATGGCTGATTGAAAATTCTACGCTTACGGGATGTGCCACGCCCACTTTATTAAACTCATTCATAAACACCTTACTATAAGCACCTTCCATAGATACATACCTATGTCTGCATGCCAAATTTCAAGATCGTGGGACATATGGTTCCTAAGTTAAAGCTGATAAAAAATTCCACGCCTATGGGATGTGGCATGCCCCTTTTTATAAACTCGTTTATATATACCACCTATAAGTACGTACCATTGATATATCTGCATACCAAATTTCAAGCTCGTGGGACTTATGGTTCCGAAGTTATGGCTGATAAAAAATTTCACGCCTGTGGGATGTGGCATGCCCCTTTTTATAAACTCGTTTATATACAACCTCGTATAAGCACCTACCATTGATATGTCTGCATACCAAATTTCAAGTTAGGTGGGCTTATGGTTCCAAAGTTATAGCTGATAAAAAATTCCACGCCTATGGGATGTGCCACGCCCCTTTTTACAAACTCTTTAAATATACCCTCCTATAAGCACCTACCATTGATATGTCCGCATACCGAATTTCAAGTTCGCGTGACTTGTGGTTCCGCCTATGGGATGGGCCACGCCCCCTTTTACAAACTCGTTTATATATACCCTCCTATAAGCACCTACTTTTGGCATGTCTGCATACCAAATTTCAAGCTCGTGGGACTTATGGTTCCGAAGTTATAGCTGATAAAAATTCCACGCCTATGGGATGTGCCACGCCCCCTTGTCGGATCCCAATTTTTTCACCCTATTATAGGCCCAGGTGTCATGGCAATACTCTGTCAAAATTTTGTTCCATTCTGTCCGTCCGCTTAGACTGCAACCTGGCACATACATACGTTCATACATACTTTCACAAATATATAGTAGATGACGTGGAGCGTAGCGTTGATCACTTTAATGATACTGTTTTCAAATTTTTTCGAAAGCATGTGCCAAAAGAACGGGCTTACACAGTGATTACGTAAAGCTCTCAGTTTTGCGGCATAGCTGCTTTGCATAAATTAAAAAATGTTATAAGTCATATTTATGTAAAATTAAGAATAATTTAATTAACAATCCTAAATCATTTTCTGGTTTCGTAAATTCAAAGCGTTAAGTACGTGGTTTTCCATCCGCTATGCATTATCTCAACACTGTGTCTAGCGACAGCCAACTCATTGCCAATATGGTTGCCGCGAAGCTCTCCGCTATCCCCAACACAGTATATACAGTAATAAACCTTTTCGCAGTTTTTCACCATTTGGCACCATTTTTGGGTTGTGTGCAGCGTTTTCGTTTTGCGCATGATTAGAAAAGTTCTTTTCGAGGATAAAATATACATAATTATGTGTTATTTATGAACAAAATGTAGGTTAAGTATAATATTCATCTTTAATGTATGCTGATATTCATGCTTAATGAAGAATAATATCAATAATTAAGTTCATAATTAACGCTTGTATTTTATAAAATGGAAGACTCAAATAGCAATTATAGCACTGAATGGAGTTTTCTTAAATGTAACTTTAAAATTAATAAAAAAGTGCATTATAAGATTATATTTTTATGAAAAACGTAAATTTTGTGAATTTAAAATAAAAACAAGTAAGAAAGTCTAAGTTCGGGCGGGGCCGAACATTAAATACCCGGCGCAAGTATTACATATATGGCCTTTCACCTTTCCGAAAGCTACCGCTACATGGTAAGCCGGGGTGTATCAATTTTGAATAAATTAGCGTCCTTAAATTTCGAAATATTGACGTTTCAAGCATTTTTTAAATTTACCGTTATATGAAAAGCCGTAATTTTAGTCCGATTTCAATAATTTTGAACGTTTTGCTTTTATGTGGCAAGCACAATAACCATACCGAGTTTGGTACAAATTGGTGGAACGGTTACCGAGATACATATATGTGATCATAAGTGGGCGGTGCCACGCCCATTTTCCAAAATGTTATGATAAGCGTATTTCCTGGTAAAGAATTGTTGCAAGCATCAATTTTTAATAAATTAGCTTTAATATTAACTGATTTATCGAAGATTTCGTATTTCTCCAAATTACCGTTATATGGGATGTAGGCGTGGTTATTGTCCGATTTTTAAAATTTTCAGCCATTTGGTATCCTGTACCAAGGTCAATAATTGTGCCAAGTTTAGAAGAAATCGGTGCAGCGGTTGCCAAGATATACACATGTAACCATAAGTGGGCGTGGCTACGCCCATTTTTCAAAAATTTATAATATTCTTATTTTTCGTCTAAAAGTTATTGCAAATATCAATTTTGAGTGAATAATCTTCAGTAGTTACTAAAATATCGTAGTTTTCGTATTTCTGAAAATTACCGTTATATGGGAGGTAGGCGTGGTTATTGTCCGATGTTGCCCATTTTCAATACCATCCGTCCTACGCCCGAAAGAAGTACACGTACCAAGTTTCGTTAAGATATCTTAATTTTTACTGGAGTTATCGTGTGCACAGACGGACAGACGGACAGACGGACGGACGGACGGACGGACAGACAGTCACCGCTTAATCGATTTCTCTTTTCATCCTGATCATTTATGTATACATTTGTCTATATCTATCTCGATTCGTTTTGCCTGTTACAAACAACCGTTATGTGAACAAAGTTATAATACCCTTGTGCACAAGTGCGCTCGGGTATAAAAAAGGTTTGCCTGCCAGCGCATCCGTCCAGACAGTTCATTAAGCACACCCAAATTTGATTGATCTACAAAATATAAGCGTTTTCAGCATTTAACAGTTCATTATCATGTACGGTGTAATATAACAAGTTATACACTGAACTTTGATAATCTGTACTAGCATCTATAATAATAGACAATAATTTGCAATGCTTTTACTCGTTTGCAATTAATTTCGGTCATTATTACACAGTCATGACTTGTGCCACTCTGCCATAGTACGGTTGTTGCTCCCTTTCATACCACAGTAATTTTGTATACAACTCTGAATGAAAAAAATGCATGCTCCTTCTCATTATCAACCCTGATCAGGTTTTACCCCCGAGGAGTACTCAAAAAGGTACTGTATATACTGTGATCCCCAAATTATTTGAAGCAATTATTATTAATCAGCTGACATATTCCATATCTTCTTAAATTTCACAATCTCAACACGGGCTTTCTAAAGGAAAATCTACTATCACTAAATATTTACAACTCATGTCTCAAACGGTTTTAGAGAAAATGCTCATACCGACGTAATATACACCGATTTCAGTAAAGCTTTTGATAAAGAATGTCGCTCGTTACTCATCCGAAAACTCGACCTAATCGGCTTTCAGCCCAGTCTTCTTCAATGGATCTCTTCTTACGACTCTGATAGAACACAAAGAGTTATTTTTATACCTTTCATGAGCATGAAATGGTATTATAACTTTGGTCCGATGTTTGTAAGTACCAGAACAAAAAGAGATAGACCCATTAAAATGTATACTTATATGATCAGAACGTCGAGCTGAATTGATTTATCCATGTCCGTCTGTCCGTCTGTCTGTCTGTTTGTATGCAATCTAGTCTCTCAGTTTTCGAGATATCCGGATCAAATTTGGTAGGTGGGTGTATTTTTATAATGTATTAATCATTTGTCGGAACCGGAAGAATCGGACCACCATAACATATTGCTCCCATACAACTGATTGTTCAGATATGAGATTTTTCGTTATAACTTCTCCATTTATGCAGCTACGAACATGAAATTTTGCAGCACTTGCACCCATTATCAACAGAATGCTTACAGTGAAAATTACAAAGATCGGATAACTATAACCTATAGCTCCCATACAACTGATTGTTCAGATACGAGAT
>NW_023458571.1:173318-186008 GCF_013731165.1 Rhagoletis pomonella | reverse complement strand
ATATAAAGTATATCTTCCATACCTCTGATTGTTTAGATGCGATTTTTTATATAAGTATGTAACTCCTCTATCGATGTATGCAGATGTATTCAAAATAAGTAATCTGTCAAACTAAAATTTGCAGATGTTCATGAAAGGTATGAAGCCTTCGGCATAGCCGAAGACAGCGCTGCTCTTACTTGTTAATAATTGTTTTTCCAACATCATTAAAGTTTCTGCAGGAGTTACTCAGGGAAGCCACCTTGGTCCGATTATGTTCCTGATATTCATTAATGATATTTCTTGTATAATAAAACATTCAAAAGTTTTAATGTATGCCGATAATGTGAAACTTTTTAAAACATTGTCCTCTATCGAAAAAAGGGTAGTTGGTGTAATGCGAACTATATGCCACTAAACCTTAAAAAATTTTAAGTTATGTGTTTCTCTCGAAGGACAGTTCAACCAGATTATTAAATTTCAAATTATAATCGGGAGCAGGTATCCAATTTTGTCGATATTGGTATGACAATGGATTCCAAACTCAATTTCAACCTTCATATTAATGTTACAGTCAATAAAGACAAAGGGATTAGTTAATTAACTAATTAATTAATAATTTATCTCGATTATTTTGGCTGTTACAAACAACCGTTATGTGAACAAAGTTAATATACCCTTGTGCACAAGTGCACTCGTGCATAAAACTATTCTTTATTTGATTGTTGAAGAAGTTGTGACCGCGGGAGATCGGGCTACTCTGCACTTTGAAGACAACAGCAAAAACAACGTTCTTCAAGAATTCAAAAAGAAAGTAACCAGATTCGTCCAAGTTCTGTTGTAATTCACAATTAAATAGCGCAATAAAATAATAACAGTGCCCATTGTGTTGTGTGGGCAACACTGATTTTGGTGCGGTAAATGTTAAAGCTGTTTTTGATAGACTTTTTCGTGCTGACTACGAATCCGTTAAACTATATTCACATTACAGCATAAATTACTTTGTTTCGATCAAATTACTTCACATAAACCAAGTTATTAACATTTTCTTTCATAATTTCTATAGCACGTGTACGTACGAGTGTGTGGTTTGTACTTCACACCTTTAGGCATTTCCTCAACAGTGGGGGTTAAGATAAATGAAAAATCTTCTTTTTTCTTTATTTTGTTCCTGATTTATGATAAATTATCTCATTTCTATTCAATTTATTGACAGATTTTACAATGCGAAATTTCTTGATTTCAGCATGATACGCTTATAAATTACAAATGAGTCGTAGATTAGGATAATGTAAATATGCTTTACCGTCGAAACAGAATTGCAGCGTATGACGCAAAGACGCACGTCGCAAATACGTATATGCGTTGTCACAATACGAAAATACTATTACTATAATAAATATATTACTATTAAGCACACAATTGGAACGTAACGTAACAGCGTAAGAAAAACTTAAATTTTATTCGAATGTCAACGGTTGTGTGAAAGTGAACGACTTGAATTGTTGCAATGAATTCTAGACTATTAAAAGTTTATCAGATATTACAAATTCATAGTATCTGTCGTGTATACTTTGTATGAGGCTTAAGGCATTGGCCAATGTAGGCTTGCTTCACTTCGAAAACTGTCAAACAGTTTTTGAACTCTACTAAAATGTACCCTACAAGAATTGTGTGATGGAAACTAACACATTCTCATTTATCTTACTAACACATTTGCAAATTTTGCGTTAGTTAAAAAGAGACCATTAAATAAGGCCACAAGTTGGAGGAAGACGGAAGATCACATGTACACAAATATTTACATCAGATTTTTCATACTGCCCTTTAGAATTTGATAGAAACTTGTAGGTAGCCAGTGACAGAAATCTCTATCAGTCTTGCCACTCAAATGATTTGTCAAATGATAGTCACTGTTCTTGCAGGGTATGAAAGGTGGCCAAATGGCAGCTTGACTTCAATTGCTTGAAGCGCTTCAAAGTTTCAAATAGCCGAAATCTCTATTTGACAACGCTTTGCAGGCTTTTGACAATGAGATATGTTGTCGTGATAAATGAATTCAAGCAAATTGCTAAAGGCTTTTTTAAACTTGTTAAACGTTGTTTAACTAAAAAAGCTGCAAGGATGTACATATATACATATGTACTTGTAAATAAATGTCTTAATTTAAAAAAGTATTGCCGAAAAATGTTAGTAATTCAATGTTAAATAAAAGTGATTCTTCTCTTTCCATATTTGTATTAAACGTATGTATATGCTATACATACGGTGACCATCCGTTCTGTTTTTTGCAGGACCGTACTGTTATTTAAATGTCTGTCCTGCGTAGTTTTTCAAAACAGAAAACCCCCAAAATGTACTGATTTTTTCCAAGTGTCCTGCTTTTGTCCCGCATTTTCTTCGATATTTTATAATTAACTTTTCCTTATAGAAATAAAAGCAGTGTCGATAACTAATTGATAACTACATAAGGGTAAGCTGGTTTTGAAGGTTGAACTAGTCAATGCGTTCTAAATATTGTACGGTTATGGACAATGGATGACGAGAAATTGAAGACCAGCATCAAATATATCGATAACACTGTTCTACAAATTTTGTGGTATTCGCTTAAGAAAAAAAAATAGTTTCCAAGCCAACTTTCCTTTGAAACAAGCGCTTTCGTAATTTTTTTGAAAAACGTGTTTTTGGTACATTTCGAACCTATTCGTCAATATCTCATGAAAAAATTATCCAATCAACATAAGCGACCTACCGTCCTCTTACAAAAATATATTACTTTGCCGATTTCGATGTAAATTGTTAGTGTTACAAGTGACCAAAATCGAAAAATTGAAATTTCAATAATTTTCTTTTTACAGTAAATGACAATCTGATGAGAAATGTAGATGTTACGGAACACAATCTGCACAAAAAATATATATTTTTGCAAAGAGCCCATCAATACCTTTCGAACTGTTGGTCGTTTCATGAGATATTGAGGAATAACTGAAAAAGTACAAAAAATACGGTTTTCGAACAAACCTCGAAAACACTTCTTTGAAACCATGGGTAATTTTTCGTGTTCAACGACCCAAAAATTGCCTAAAAAATTTACTTTACAGAAGTTCATATTTCGTGTAAAGTAATATGTAATCTGCCTTATTATAATTTTGTAAATATTCATTACTAAAAGATTAATACCAATGAAGCAAATGTGATTTATGTTTAAAGTTTAAAATTGGATTAATAATTAAGAAAAATACACTCTTCGTTATAATAATTAGTAGGTACAGTTTTCCTTTTGTTTGTTTAATATTCATTAACTTTTCATAAAAATATAGCATATTCTACGTCTACATCCCCTGCGCATTTTCTTCCATATAAATATTTTGTCAAGCATACTTTGTATGGTAGAAAATCAAAAGAAGGGTGCGCTATTACATTTTTTGAAAAATTGTCCTGCATTTTCAAAATATATTTATGGTCACCGTAGCTATACAAGCCGTGCTATAAGCAATAATAACTACTCATCAATAGTTTCGTGAAAAATCGCCTTTATGAGTTAAGAGTTTTTTATATGTAAATGAGCTAGTATAATTTTTTCATTATTATCTTTTCCTTGAAATCAAAAAAAAATAATTCACATTAATTTCAAAATAAATCAGAAAATATTAGGAGCTAAGATGATGTTTTTATTATTTTTTATTATTAATTAATTTTATTATTAATTCATGTTGTATTTTGAAGGAAATTCTTAATGTTAATGGAACAGACTTTGATTTCGCAGCCACACAGCTGATTGCTTTGACAGCGTTCCAAGCTACATTTGGCCAAACAAGCTTTTAAAGTAAATTAAAGCAAAATGAAGTCAGTAAGGCCAGCAAAGCAAGCCTACATTGAGCCAGCACCTTTACACTTACGCTGCACAACGTTTATGGAGACGATGGTGGGTTCGTCCTTTGAACATTCAGAGAAATCAGCTGGGGTTTTTTGAAACAAGCCTTTCTCAAATGAAAATTTCTAACCAAGAGAATTTTTTTAAAGCGACGAGGATGACTGTGGAAAAGTTTAATACATTGCTAGTGTTGTTGACGGAAAAACTCCAACGATATTCAAGACGAGGGCCAACCGCACCAGAAACTCGTTTGGGATTGACCTTGCTGTAAGTACATATCGCACACCGTTTTCAAAAGAGTCACAACTCAAAATAATACGTTCGTCAGAAAATGCGAAAAACTATTTCGTAGCACATGCTTATCATATGGGCAAGGGCGACTTTACCTTAAGTTTTTTTTAACAAATTATAACAAAGCTTTGCTCCAGCTTTTGCTGAAAGGTAAATAAAAGCTCTGTGTACATTTTTAGCGTATAATTTCGAAAATGCCAAATTCGGGTTGTGACTCTTTTGAAGACGGTGTGCGATATACAGTTATGAAAATATATTAAATATTCTTGTCGAGTTACAGTGCCTAAATATCTATTTTTACGAAAATCTCAGGTACTTATCACAGGGTTGTGATCCCCAATTTTTAGCTTGGTCGCATAAAATGGGAGCTTAAACAGTCCGGCAAGTCGTTTACCATACATGTGAAGCAATTTGGAGCGGACTACATGATAATTATGTTGCCAAGCCGAATGTAACAGAATTAAGAAACATTGCCGACAGGTTTGTTTTCTTCTTATTCCTTATGAAATGCCTAATTTTGTATAAATTCTAAGGTTTTACGCAAAAACAGGAATGCCTCATTGCCTGGGCGCATTTGACGGCAAACATGTTAATATTGTACGCCCAATTAACAGTGGCTCTTTGTTTTTTAACTACAAAAAAACCTTTAGCATAGTCCTACTCGCCACTTGTGATTCTAACTACACATTTACTGATGTGGATGCGATGGTGGTATTTTATCGAAAAGTGCCTTTGGGAAAATGATTTTAAGGGCAGAACTTGACATACCGTCACAAGATTATCTTCCAGGTAATGTCGAATTTTGTTCCGTTTCTAAGTATGCATAATCCACTCAAATTCTTTATATTGCAGGATCTAACATAAATTCCCCATATTTCTTTGTTGGTGACAGTGCGTTTCCACTAAAACCGAATTTAATGCGACCATATCCTGGCAGAAATGTGTCCACCCTAAAAGCTAATTTTAATTACAAGCTCTCTGCTGCGCGATTACTTATTGAAAATGCATTCGGCATTTTATCAAACAGATGGAGGGTTCTACATAAGCCCATTCATGCCGCGCCCAAGAATGTAGATAAAATAATTTTAGCAACAATTGTGTTACAAAACTATCTTATGCTGGATAGAGACCCCAACTATTTTAACGAGAATTTAGTCGATCATGAAGTAAACGGAAGTTTAATTCCAGGTACTTGGAGGGACACAGACACTTCAATGAACTCTGTCAAAATAGGGCAAATAAATTGCTCATCTGAGGAAGCATTTAACCTTAGGGAAACTATTGCTAACTATTTTACTGCAACTAATAACTGAACATACACAAACTACTTGCAATTCTAATAAATCGAACTGAAAGTAAATGATTTTTTTTTTAATTTTATATCAATACTCTTGAAACATATGAAAATAGTTAAGGTATGCGTAAATAATAAGTTTTGTTCCAGTGTGGACATTTTTGTATAGTACATATGTATGCATTAAATGCAGTATTGCAAATCGACATTTGCTTCAACTTATCTTACATACACGCAGTATTGTGCAAAACTCAATCAACAAAAAGCACTTTGTTTTTTCTACTACAATAATTATTCATTTATTTGATTGTTTTATCTTTATAAAAATGTTGTTCATTCTATAAAACATACCATATAAATCAAATTTTAAAACTTTGTACATAATTCACAAAATTGCCAAAAATTTCAAAAAATGTTTTATAAAGATAAAACAATCAAATAAACGAATAATTATTGTAGCAGAAAAAGTAGAAAGTAGAAAGTAGTTTTTGTTGCTTGAGTTTTGCACAATACTGCGGGTATGTAAGATAAGTTGGAGCAAACGTCGATTTGCAAGGCTGCCTGTTATACAGTGTATAATAAACATAGACTGAACTACATTTTTATAAAAAAATAATCAAATAAATAAATAAAAATTTGTGGCAGAAAAAAATTAAAGTGCTTTTCATTGCTTAGGCTTTGCACACTACTGTTCTTTTTGTTTACAGAAATCAGAAATAAAAAATGTTTATATGAATGAAAACTATATTTTGGGGGCCCACAAGGTACCATAAAAGTCATAGCATGCATTTTCCCACTGCTAAAAAAATTTGGATTAAAGTATTCTAAATACCTATTTACCTGTTTAAAGTTTACGACATACAACAGTACGACACTTACGATGCTGTTGTGAACACACCAGTTAGCTAATAAACCATTAAAATGATTGGAAAATGTTGTTAATTTAGATGATGGCAAAGCTATATTAAATTTAAAGAAAAGATTTTTATTCTGGCCTAATGCAAGGGAAAGATGGGGAATTGTGTCAGAAACTAAGGAAGAAATGCCGGGATGTGTAGGATACATCGACGGCTCGGAAATTAAATTATCTGAGGCGCCAGTAAAGAAATCATGAACAGTTCTTTTCACGCAAACGTCAATACGCCCTTAAGGTACAAGCAGTGTGCAATTACAAATTGCGGATAAGACAAATAACAATAGGTTACCCGGGCAGAGTTCATGACGCAAAAATTTTTCATAACTCTCCACTAGAAAAATATCCGGAACGCTTCTTGTCACCACTTAAGTGGCTCGCTGGGGACAGCGCTTGCCCAGTTAAACCCTTTTTGTTAACACCTTTTAGACAAAATAGCATCGAACATACCAAAGAGGATAGAGATCTTTACAACAAACATTTTTCCAAATATCGGGTCCGTATTGAAAATTGCTTCGGTATTTTGAAGGAAAAATTCAGCAGTCTAAAGGAACTTAAATTTAGAATGCTGAATAATAAAAATAAGGCGGAATGCAACGACCGGATTATGGTTTGCTGCATTTTACATAACGTTTTGATAAGCATACATGACGAAAATAGCAGTGAAATATTAACGGCAGATATTAATTTACCACCAGAATGCAACACAAGAACTAGTTTACTTAATTTTATACAAAACCAAATCCACTTTTGAAGTTTTCATGGTAATGGGCCCTATCGCGAATTTCACATGAACTATATTTTTATACAAAAATATTGAAAATAAATTAGAATAAAAAAACTATGCATATATTGCGAAAAATTCCCTGTGCTAATACTCTTGTTCGTCACTGTACATATGTATGTATCTACAAATTGAATGTGTACAATTTAAATTAATTTACATACTTAACTCAGTTTAATTCTTCAAAGTTTGTGTAATTTCTTTTTTTTTTTGATGCCAATGTTGGGCACCTTTGTGTTTTTAAATTTCCCAAAGTATTCATCTGAGGTCTACCGAAAAATATTGTTCAACATTTCGCAAACGTTCTTCTAAAGAGAATTGACTCCAAATAAAAATATTTACTTCCCAGCAAAAGCTTGAACAATATTTTTAACTTTGTTTTTTGAAAAATTTGTTTAATCCACTTTTGAAGAACGTGTTCGATATGTACATATGTATATACATATCGTCGTTTAAAGTGCAAAACCGCGTATCAACAAAATGCAAAACCGCGTATCAGCAAAAATGCAAAACCGCGTAATTGAACTTGTAGAAGTTATTTTCCAGAGCGTAAAACACTCATATTTCAAAATGGTTCTCTTTTTATAAAGCAATCGCATTTCTGGCTAGTATATTTCAGGACGAATGGATAAGGATTGAGCAAAGAGCTTGTGTGAGCAAATCCAATTTTTGGCAGCCAATGTCAGTTACGCGGTTTTGCAGAATTACGATACGTGGTTTTGTACTTTAAACGACGATATATACATATACCTCAGAAAACAGGATGAGATATAAGCTTCTTCCATAAAAAACGTTGTGTACAAAATGTGTGCATATGTATTTATACATATACATTCATACATATCTATTTATATTTGTAATTTGTACTTTTGTTTTATAAAAAATAATGAAATGATATAAAGAACGCTGTACGTCCCAGAAGACAGCAAACAAACTAATAAACAAATATTCACTGTACGTAAGCACTAAAATACGTTTAGTGTACATATATGTACATACACGCATACATACTACATGTCATCGCTAAAAAAAGGATTAAGTTGAAACATTGTCGAATTTATAACAATGGCATAAGCTGAGATACTTCGATGAATTTCCAACTAAACACTCTAAACCAAAATAACGATTATAAAAAACACACACATTCGATAATTCAACATGGTAGGGATGATATGTGTACATATGTATGTACCTACACACATATGTAGGAAGTACTTGGTGACGGGTGGAGTACCACAGGGCTCCGTACTTGGGCCACTACTTTGGATTGTCCTCTATGATGGAATTCTGAGACTGCCGCTGCCAAGGGAGGTACAAATTATCGGATACGCCGATGATATAGCAATAACAGTAGTGGCCAAAGACCTCTACCAAGTTGAGAACATCTGCAACAGCACGGCGCAGCAAATAAAGAACTGGCTCGCTGCAACGAATCTCCAACTCGCAGGGCAAAAAACCGAAGCGGTGGTGATCACAAGCCGAAAAAAGATGGAGAGCGTTACGCTCAACATCGATGGACATAGCATCAAAACACAGCAGTCGCTGAAATACCTGGGTGTCATGATAGACTCGAGATTAAGCTACAAGGTGCACATTGATAAAGCTTGTGAAAAAGCGGCAAGAGTGACCACGGCTCTAACAAGACTAATGGCTAACATCGGCGGACCGAGTCAAAACAGACGAGCGCTTCTAGCAAAAGTGAGCCAGTCCACACTAATGTATGCAGCACCCATCTGGGGACCCGCGTTGCAGCGCAAGACTTACGCGAAGGCGGCAAAGTCGGTGTACCGACTAAATAGCATCAGGGTGACTAGCGCCTTCCGTACTGTGTCACACGAGGCGGTCGGAGTCTTAGCGGGCATCATGCCCCCAGAAATAATGGCCATGGAGCTAAAAAGAGTCTTCGATAAGTCCCGAAACTTAGGCAGGTGCCTGACAATCGAAGAGCGAAAACAAGAGAGGGATGCAAGTCTAAATGAATGGCAAAGACACTGGGATGTGACGACAAAAGGGAGGTGGACGCACAGGCTGATCAATAACATAAAAGCGTGGGTGGAGAGGAAACACGGAGAGACCGACTTCTACGTGACACAGTTGCTGACGGGGCACGGCTGCTTTCGAGAATACCTGTTCAAATATGGGCATGATGACGGGACAGAGTGCTCATTCTGCGGTAGCGGCGACGAAAACGTACTACACGTATTTTTCCACTGCCGAAAATACGAGGCAGATCGCACAGACATAGAGCAGCTGATAAAGGAGAGCATGACGCCTGACAATATCGTGGGGCACATGATAAACTCAAAAGCGGTGTGGAGCAGAATTAAGGCGTGGTCCGCAATAGTCCTCCAGGAGCTAAGAGCGAAAGAACGACAGCGCAGTAGCGAAAAGAGAAGACTGAACGAGAGATAAGCCAGAAAGGCGTGTGTGAAGAGCCAATTGGCAAAGCTACGCCTTGCGACGTAATACCTAACGGCGGTCCCGCAAGGCGAAACACAAGGCTTCAGACGTCGGAGTTAAGGGTTTAGTACGTAGGCGCGCTGTCTCGCAAGTCCTGAATTATGTGATAACATAGTCTGGGCGTGGTCCCGAATGAGGTGCACCCTTAGCGGACAGGATGACGAATCGTGCATAACATCTTTGGAAGATTCCCCCTCCGTTGAAAAAAAAAAAAACACACATATGTATGTATGTATGTAGGTGAGTAGTTCTTTCTTATTTATATTTTCGGTTAAGCTCCTCCACTGCCAGTCTCTCCATCATTTCTAGCTCCATAATTTTTAGCCTATCATTACTCTTCATCTCCTTTTCTCTTGATTCCATTTCTTTTTCCTTCAATGCTAATTCGTTTCTTATAAGCTTTTATTTAACTTGGTCATCCCGCGCAAATCGCGGAAATTTCCAATCGATTTTAAACTGACTTCCCGACAAGTTGGAGACTTGAAATTTTCAGCATAGTTCCAATCACGATGACAATGCAATTTGAAATATAAATGAATTCCCCATATGGTGCAGGGGTCTTGATTCAAAGGCGGTCAAAAAATAGTACGATTTTTGGCTAACAGAGCGTAATTTGCCAAAGATCGTAAGACCACTATAAAATTGTTAAAGCTGCCAGCGCGCCGCGGCGGTAGTGTAGCAAAGCTATTTGTGGCAAATTCAACCTAGTCTAGATATGAACCTCGTTGTAGGCATCATATTAAGGAGATCCAATTAGAAGACTCCAGATGTCGCCCCGCGAGAAGAAGTTAAATATTGCGCCTAAATATTTGCATTGCTACAGCGGAAATGGACGACACGCCATTTCTTTAAACCAGAGTTGCTCACTCCATAAGCACTTGTAGCACATTTGTTTTTGTTTTCCCCTGAAGTATAGGCACATATACAAATTTTCACTTTAAATATAAAAAAAAAATGTATCGCCCTCCCATATGCCCTGACATATAGGCTGCGTTTCTTTATACATTCCGGATAACCCAATTTCGCAGCCGGAATAAACAGAATGTGTTTGAAATATACGTCAACATATCATCAGGAACGTTCTAAAGAATAAATAAACAAAAAAGTTTATTCCAAACGTTCAGAATGAATAAAGAAATGCAGCCATAAATACAATGCAAATGAAAGTGCCTGAGTTTCATATGGAAGGGCAAAGGAAACGCCCTCGCATATGAAGCTAAGGCACTCCAGTAAAATGTACAAATTTACACAAGCAATTATAGAATGAAAAAATAATACAAAATATATCAGCACTGAAAAAAATTTATATTATAAATGGATTTAACATTCGTATTTACTGAAAGTGAAAACGAAATTTATTGAAAAAAATACATGGCGTTCATTAAAGTATGGAAGCGCGACATCTTTTTTGAAATTTTGAGTGCGAAGCGTACCTAGTGTATGTTGTGCTTTGTAATTATTAAACGAATGGCGAAATATTACTTGCAAAGCCATTTTGTAACTTGCAATCAAAACTTTTTGGAAATTTTCAAAGGGGATATAGAAAATGATTGATTTCCAATCTAAATCCAATGCAGATGCCTGGGAGCATCACACCGCGTAACATTGATAGGATTGCAGATATTCTTCCAACGTCGGATTGCAGAAAAAATAATTTTCGCGACTTTGATGGAAAATGCCAATAAATGTGCGGCAACCTTCGCGCAAAAAAATAAAATTATAAATTAATGTTGGAGAAACTCTTAACTCCTGTCCACCCTTGATTTAAGGCGCCCTCCTTAAATTGTATAGCATATTGCTTCAATGGTGCTATCATTTATTAACGCTTTAAAATGGGACTTTTATATGCGAGGAGTATCCCAATGATACGAATGAAAATGTAAAATTTGAGCTTGCAATATGTTGTAAATATGTCCAAGGATTCCTCCCACTAAATTTTGGGACTTTTCAGTCACTAGGTCGCTATCATTTCCTAACTGTATTTTTCACAAATATGTATGTAAAGATTCCCATTGCTAAGAATTTTCATTCACTAATCGTACAATAAAAATAAACTTGTACTTTTTAGCTTCATTTAAATTACAAAAAAAAATCTCAGTGTACACATAAACTTTTTAGATGTATTGTGATTTCACTTCAATATAAAAATTTTGAGCAGCACTGCTTTAAACAAAATTACCCACCAAACAATTTGTGTTGCCAGCAATAAGAAAATGTGTCGCCCTCGGAAACAAATTTATTGCCGGTAATATTGCCATCGAATCGATTTCCTATTACCGGTCGCTTTAAAACGTCCGCCGAAGGCAACTCGCCTGGGCGAGTCGTTTTCTTATTACCTGAATAAGTCCTTTTCTTATCGCTTCAGGCGATATTTGGAATAATTTTATTCTTTTTAATACTTCATTTATTTTTTTGTATACCAAATTGCAACTTACAATCGGAATTAATTCATTTTCTCCCTGTGAGGCTTCCTATTTTTTCAATCTTGTCCTTGGGCATAATTTAGTTGCTTTTGGCCAATACTATTGACGCCATATTCATAAGTTTCGGAATTTTTGAGAACTTTTTTATTCAAAATTGACATGAATGAAGTGATGTTGCCGATTTGTCACCACAGCAATAAATCGGTGAGCCGCCAATTTGTTGCCATTGACGATTGTTGCCTAATTCTCATGTTTTGCATGGTGGGTAACTGCTCCTATATGTACATATGTATGTTTATACAAAACGTAAGCAACATTTTGCTTGCCAAGTCTTCTGTTATCTTTCATTGCAAGTTGAATTATTTTAATATCTATTGCAAAATTTTGTTCATAAAATAAAATAACACTTTCATAAATGGACTAGAAATTATAAAATAATATAATGTAAAAAAAATATTTTTTAAAAACAAGCTCTTATTTAATCTGTACAATCAAAGGAATAAAATGAAGTAGTGTAACAAGAGATCTTTTAGCAAGAAAATTTTGTCAAAACTGCACTAAAATGAATAAAATAAAATAAGTTAAGGTCTCGTTAAAGTTACTAAAAGCCATTTAGTGAAAGGAGTTATTCAAACTCTAATGAAAATTACTAACAATTTGTACTAATTTACT
>NW_023458571.1:168912-173218 GCF_013731165.1 Rhagoletis pomonella | reverse complement strand
TATATTTATATTTATATTTATATTTATATTTATATTTATATTTATATTTACTTTTTATTTATATATATTTTTGTCAATATTCATAGATGCTAGACCATTGGGACTTTCTTGACCTGAGGTATTTCTCAAGTTGGTCTTAATCCTTTTCAGGCATGAAAAACATCGTACAGGTGTAGCTATTGAAATGGGCAAAAGTGCCAGTACGCGTAAGATCTTGAAAACATTCCCAAAAGACGTTGTATTCACTATTTGTTTCTACATTTTTACTTCCACAAGAAAGTTTTGTTTCGAACAGTCGATTAAAAGTTACAAAGAAATTGGACTATTAAAAGTATAGTATCAGGTTGACTTAGCTTTACTTGGAGCGCAAAGATATGTACATATATATATATATGGAGAATATGAGCAACACTTTACAAAAAAAAAAATCCAGAAAATCAACGATAAGCCCTAGGTACTTCAAACTTGCACTTTATAAACTAAAAAAATTGAATAGGCAACAAAACTGCATACTCAATACCTTTTTAAGGGGCCTCATTAAACAATCGGAATTTTTACTAAATTTAAATAACTTTAAAAATAAAAATAAAAAGCGAAATATACAATCATAAACAATATTTAGATAACCAGTTTTCTATTAAACTTTTAACAAATTTTTAATCGTTACAAGTATAATTTTTGAGCCAAAAATTTTCGTATATGAAGGGTTAAGATTTTTTAAATATTTCGTTTGCCATGTTGGTCTGTCATTTTGAATTTTAAGTAAATGACTATAGATTCGTATTCAACGAACTAGAAAACCGTCAGATACCCATAGGGTTGTCAGATTTTTTATGCGCGAAATCAGTACGTTAGAATTTTTCATGCTAAAAAAATCAGTACATTTTTCTTCAAAGGAAAATTATGAATGTAAGTATCAGATAATACTTTAAAACGCCAGTTGTTTTTAACAATATTTTGGTATATAAATAAAATATAGTTCATAAGAAAGGTGTTATTCATTTTAAGATGAGTGTACACATCATTATACGCAGTATTTTATATTTTCTTCAGTGTTTAAATAGTCAAATAATTCTATATTTTTCATTTTAAAATTACTTTTATTACTTTAAAAATGTTTAATTAGAAGCCAGTTTCTTTCTTTGCGCCAGGACGAAAACTTTATTAAGATCCTCTCAGTTGCTTCGTTTGAGTGTGGTATTAAAAAAAGCAAAATTACATATTTTTTCAAACTGTGGAAAAGTACCACTATTTAAGGACTTCATCTATAATCCCTCATGGCTTAAATTATTTTTTTCAGCTACGCAAAACCTTTGAAAGGCTAAGAATACTCTAAAAAGAGTACCTAACTCTATATCTTGTATGCAAAACCCTTTTGCAATGTGAGTAAATAGTGAGAAAAGAATTGTAAGTTATAGGCAAAAGCCATTCGAATATTCAAATTTGTTGTTATTAAACTGAAAGTTATTCTCGAGATAACTAGCAACACCCGACAAAAAAACGTCAGCCTTCTTTTTAAATAATTAAACCTCCAACATATCGAGGGCTTATATTAAATATCCTCTATCTACATTTTTACAAAAATGAGATTCTAATATAAAAATTCACCTAAGACTTAACTGTCCTCGGTGATGTTAATGCTGACCTTGTATGACGCTTGACAGAAGAATTTACTTTTAAATTGCAAAGTCAGAATTAACACCAGTGATGACAAATAAGACCCAGATGGGTTCTAACATCACAAAGTTGTTTATGTGAAAATTGCAGATTGAGGCTATTGAATATAGCCCTCGATATTAGGTTTGTTCCACAAGCTACTTGTAGAAAAACTCGAGCAAAGTTCAAACTGTGAGCGTATATCAAAGAAAATTTAAAACTTACTTGTGGAACGCGTATGTGTAACTCGAAGTTACTTCGAGTAGATTGTGGAACAAACCTATTATCGCAACTGGTACGTACGGCCCGGCGATATTCACATAAAACGATTGATATTTTTTTTTTATATTAATTTCTTGGGCATATCAAACATTATCTGAAACATGTCAACTATAATTAAATTTTCTTCTTACTTTTTACAGTACAGTTTAAGGAAGTTACAATGTTATGTAAAAACCTTCAGAAAATCCTAAAGTTTTTTGTTTGAATTGAAAATTCAGTACAAATCAGTACAAATTATGAACATTAGCAGACTGATTGAAGAAATTAATAAAATCAGTACAAGAGTTGAAAAATCAGTACTGTACTGATAAAATCAGTACGTCTGGCAACCGTAGATACCCAGTTTCAAAGAAATCTACCGATTTCTTTTTTAATTTTGCCGGTCATTTTCATTTTTTCGTAAGTTAAGGGTTAAATATTTCGTTTGCCATGTTGGATCTGTAATTTTGAACTTTAAGTAAATGACTAAAGATTCGTAATCAGCGACCCACAAAACCCACAGATCCCCAGTTTCAAAGAAATGACCGATTCTATGAATTTTTTGTCCGCCATATTGGAACCGCCATTTTAAATTTTTGGTAAATGACTTCAGATTCGTAATCAGCGACCCAGAAAATCCCCAGATATCCAGTTTTATAGAAATCCAAACCGGATCCGCCATTTTTAATTTTTGATAAGTGACTTCAGATTAGAAATCAGCGACCCAAAGATCCTCTAGATAAGAAGTGGTGTAAAAATCCTTCAAAGGGTATTTGTTTAAATAGTTTCGTCCAGCTAGATTTGCGATCCGAACCACTGTGAACCGTTTCCAAAGAAAATTAAAAAAAAAAATAAAGCTAGTATTGCAATAGCTTAATGCACTTGATCATACTAAAATTGAATGGGCTACAAAACTGCATACTCAAATAAATTCTAAGAAAATTTAAAAAATTTGTAAATTTATAATGTGCTCATTTTACTCAACTGCCCAACACTCAAATGATTGCAGAGTGCACCCCATAATGATATACTTATATATTGTGCAATACTCAGAGCTGTCATTGTGATTTTTTTTTATTTTTTTTTTGAGATGGCATATTTTCAAAAACAATTTTTTTTTCACAAAATTTGTATGTGAAAATTTTTTTAAGAAACAAATTTAAAAAATATTTCTTTTTATAGAGAATTTTGATGTGCTTATGTGTGATTTTCTTCAAATTTTTTCCTCACCCCGTTCTCGAGATATTTGGAAAACTATTAAATCGAATTGTTTTTGTGCTGTAAAGTTTTTAAAAATGTATTAATCAAGCTCCAATTTCATATTTATATATTGATTATGTTTATGCATCAACCCTAAAAATTTTAAACACATCAAACACATTTTGGTATGGAATGTCCCATATACAAAAACAGTGTTCATAGCCTTGGTTTTATATTAGTTTTACGGAATTTTACAATGAGTTCGATATGAGTAAGTATGTAGCATCGATACTTTTCTTCAATATTTGTAAAGAGTACAGGTATCGAGTACAATGCGGTATGGGGACAACACTACTTTCGAAAGACAAAAGTCTTTCGTAACACAATTGTCAATTCTGGAACTTATCTTCAAAGCTCATTACTGTCTTTCGAAATACTAATTGAAAGATCTGCTAACGTTATGCTGTTCGCTTTTAGCAATAAGTTTTTAAAAAATTAAATTATATAAAGAAAATATATATGTTTTTCTTTTTAAAATAATAACTAATAAATAATAATAATAATAATCAAGAAAATTGAATAAGAATTTACTAAAAATAAATAAAATAGAAATAAAGCAAAAATAAAAGAAACTTTAAAAAATTAGATGACTTTAAAATTTTATTTATTTTTTCTTTCTAAAACATTAAAATCCAAAAATTTATTAGCAAAAAAAATTATATTAAAAACAAAAATTAACAAATAAACTATTTATAATTTTGAAAGCAAATCTAAAAATTAAAAGAAAATTAAATCAAAAAAGAAAAACAAATATACACAGAAAACTTTGAGCGCTTTAAGCGACCTCTAAACATTTTTTGATTCCTAAATAAAAACGGGTCATATTTTTCTCGGTATAGAAGAACCCTAGAGGGTGATAGCATAAAAATTCCGAAGTTTTTTCCATGCAATACCCATACTATGCAAAAAAAAAAGATTGTGCAGAAAAACCTGATCGTAATTTTTAACTGTAAGGTTAGGTTATGTTTACAACTTTAAAAATTTTAAATCTGGAGGAGACCCGTGTCCGCTGTTGGCCTTAGTACTCCCAGGGCGGGGCCCGCACTACTGAAGGGCCCATACATCCTAAATTCGGCGCTGGGAAGCATATACCACATACATCGGCGTAGCCAGAATGAAATTTAAGGGG
>NW_023458571.1:156180-168812 GCF_013731165.1 Rhagoletis pomonella | reverse complement strand
TAAACTCGTAGATTATTAAGCCGCGTAAAACTATAAGTTTACGAGGCTTTAAAGGGAACATGACGGATCAACCAGGATTTTGTGAAGCAATTTTTGTTTTTTAGTATTTTCCATAACATCCCGCCATCTTGTCTCTATCACTCTTGGGAAAATATGATTCAAAATGCCGAAAATTAGCAGAAAACCTAATTCAATACAGTTAGCGGATGATATGCATTCATTTTATTCGCGTATTATTTTTTCATTTATTTTCATTATTTTATCATACATTTTAGTATAAAAATTTCGGCCCCTCGGCAACACTGATGTTTAGGAGGTCGTTTGCGCATCAAGTTTGCCTCGTAAATTTACGAGGCGCTCGTAAATAGAGCTCTTTACAAATTTCGACGTTTCTTTTACGAGGCTCGTAAATTTACGAGCTTTACGAGGTTTACGAGACCTTTACGAGTTTAAGGGAAGACCCCTAATGTATATAGGAATGATCGAAATATTCTTCATAAAGCGGAATAACTTGTTTGTTTAATGGTGCATCAATTTTGTGTCGTGAATCCACAAATAATCCCCATATAAAACAAACATTTCACTGTTTAGATGCATCTTAATATCAATTATTTTCTTTCACCTTTTTAATTATTTCCAGATTCTCTCTTCAGTAAAACAATATGAAATTAGCTTCACGTCTATGAATGCAAAATTGGAGTAGTAAGAAGTAAAAAAGTCTAAGCTCGGACGGAGCCGAACATAAAATACCCAGCGCAAGTATTAAATATAGTTGTTCACCTTTCTGAAAACTACCATTACATGGTAAGCAGGGCGGTTTAACTCCTATTTCTAACAATTTCGATAGAATGTTCATATAAACTAATAGTTATATGTGGGCGGTATCTTTTCAAGGGATTGTTGTTAATATCAATTCTGAATAAATTAGCGTCCTTAAATTTCGAAATATCGAAGTATTAAGCATTTCTGAAATTTACCGTTACATGAAAAGCGGGTGAAATTTTATCCGAACCCTAATCCTAGGTGGTCAAAATCCTTCACTACTTCAAAGATAAAGCTGCCAACAGTAACGTGTGTCCCGAAATGCATGTACTCTTTACATGTTGCCAGGACGTACTTTTTTTGTCCTCATTCACCGCTAGACCAACCTGTTTAGCTTCTATTTCTAAACCGGAAACAACAACATCACTCTTTTGCTATATATGGTGCCGCTGCGATTCAGATTACGCTTTGAAAAAGTCGCACGAGAGTGCATCGGCTTGTCTAAAACCTCGTTTGGTCTCAAACTAGTGGTCTGAAACTATCGATGGCACTATCGATACTATCGATGGTTTTTGACTATCGTTCCACCATCGATAGTTTGTAGTGTAACAGTAGGTTTGTGGCACGGTCGAGTGGCACGTCGGCATGCTGGTGGTTCCTGGCAGAGCTCAACGGTTGGGGTGGGTCTTTGCACACTCGCCTTTTTGAAAACCATAAAAAGTTATTACACGTGGGTAAAGGAAACCACAAAAAGAAAATCAAGCAAATGCGGAAAACGTGAACTAAAGCTTATATTGGTTTCTTTGCCCTTTCTGAATTAAAGAAAAACGAAACTTGATTTTAGTTATTCAAACCAATAAAATATAAGTTACAAAAAAAAAATATATATATATATATATGCCAATACTTTTTATAAAACGAATTCAAAGCAAATCAAATCAATAAAGAAAATTGATAATTGGCCGATCAAAACGTGCAAAAAATTAGGAAACCGCTACTAAACTAATAAATTCCAGTAAAAAAAGGACGTGATAAACTGTATGAAAAAAGAGAAATGTGATAAACTGTGTAAAAACTGAAATCTCATACAAAAAAACTCTCTTAATACCTAAACTAAATGCTTCATGTAAAAACTCAATAAAACTTCAACTGAGCAAAATTCCGAATGAATACAATAAAATTACTCAATAAAACTCCAACTGAGCAACATTTCTACTGAATAAAAAAACTCAATAAAACTAAAGTGATTCTTTTTTCTTCATCCACTGCTGGTAGGGCTCTGGCTACTTCAATCCTCTCCTGTGCACTTGTGTAGGTTCGGCTCACTCTAGAGCAGGTGGTCGGCGTCTTACGTTGATCCTGGCTTAGACACCAAAATCCGATTTTGTTGCTGGTGGCCTATGGAAGTGGGTATCTCTCACCAACGCATCTGCGACTTTCCGTCCAGTAGTAGTGGTATATAAGCGTGGCTTCTTGTCCCAAAATTTGGTGGTTGGGTGACACAGATGCTCCTGTGCAAACAGATGTTGCTGTCAATTTTATAGCAGCGACGTCTTTGTTTCTTCCTCCGTGGGGGTCACAATAACTCCTCCAGGTATTGGCTCGACTGCAGAAAAAGTTAGGTGAAGGTCCTTTTGCAATTCCTCGGCGGGCGACTGAAAAAAACAAAACACACACATTTTAATAGTTATGCGGATTTTGGCGGTGCCGCGCTTGTGTACACGCACATATATTCACTCAAATCTCCTGTGCGTGCACGTACATAAGTATTTAGGTATGTCAAATTATTTCTTATGGCGGCACTAGTAACACAAAACACTTGATTTCTACACCATTAATATGAATCTTTAGAACTTACCTCCTAACTGGAGTTAGCCAAATTCGACGATAACAACAAATTTACTTCACCGGATGATAGGCGATATAAGTATGTACGGGACCGCTAGATGTACGCGTTATGGACCGTTTTATTTTACAAACTTTTTTTTTCACAGAACTGAACTTTCACTTGGCACCTTCAAATAACATGTCACCACTGTAATGAATCCGTTGGCCATCTTTAGGGCCTTTTATACGGGTGTCTAGGTCAACAAATTTCACTCAGGCGAACCGCTTTCGGCTCAACGGTCCCACGACCAGATACCGCATTCACACTCACGCCGCTTCACCGATGCATTTGTTGCTAGTGCTACATGTCCCAAACTTGCCCGCTACACATGTTGCTGGCGCTACATGATACAAAGTTGTCCACAACATATGTTGCCGGCACTTCTGTGGCATTACCCTGCAAAAAGTGGGACTAGGTTAAGTACTAGTACAGGACCACACTACCTTGTAACCAATACTAGTACCCAAAATGGTCCAAATATATGGAGAAAATAGGGTTACATTAACATTGCGATGTCATTGGACCTGACCACCTCTGGTCCAACGCTGCATAACATGGGACCACCTAGACAACTACTCCTTTTGAACCATGGCACATTCGGCAACCGAATCATATTGCCGATCGGCCACGAAGAGGTGGTGTTCAACACATATATTAGTTTTTTACGTTTGAAGTAACAAGTTACTAGTATGCAACCTGGTCCTTGTGCTCATACTTTAAAACTACGACCCAGTGGACCACCTGGTCCTCAAATTTTTGCAGGGTATGGCTACCATATTTGCACTAACACATGCTCACACTCACACTTCCGCTCAAGTAAAGGCGTGCGTATCAAGTTTAATAATTGAATGAATTAAAATACCTGATATTGAATGATAAAATATCTGATATTGAACAAAGTAAAATAACTGATATTGAATGAAGTAAATAGCTCTAAAAAATCGAATTATCTTGATCAACAACGACTCCTTCTGATTCGTATAAAGTTTTGCTTTGCTTTAATCACGCAGATATTTTAATAAAAGTTTTGAGAAATTCTTAAAACAAATGGCTATCAGAAGTTTCTTCATCCTGTAAAATTTCTAAAAATGGACTTAGCAAACTTTCACCCTAAGCTTGCGATTCACTGATTTTGTAAGAAATATTTTTTACAAATATGCCAGGCGCAATATAAAGCCAAATTGTATGTTTAAAAGACTATCGAAAACTATCGATAGTTATAGATGGTCTCTAAAGAACTATCGCATACTATCTATAGTGTCAACTATCGATAGTTTCAGACCACTTCACAATTTGGACGGAGCTGAAGGTTGTGTTCAGCGGCCACTCTGCATAGCCGTATTATTTTTACGGGGATCCCAAACTTAGGCATGGCGTCGTACAGACAGCTTCTCTTCGTGCTATCAAAAGCAGCTCTAAAGTCGACAAAAAGATGAATAATAATTCATTCAAAAACGCCCAGAAATGTCTGAAGATAAAGATCATAACATAAACAATACTTACATTCAATAAATATCTTTGTTTCAATTTTACTGCAGAACCACGATGGTTTGGTGCTAATGACACACCACACCTGAACACAGACAACTGAACAGTTAACTCAAAAGAACTAAAGTGCCTAACTCTAACAGTGTCACTTCCCAAATAAAATAAATGTCATGAATTTGGGTTAAAATTGGTTGCATAAACACAATTTAATGAAATCAATTATACACGAAAATTGCCATGAATTTCGTCATAATTTCATGAAATTGTGAAGTGCGAGTCCGGCAACACCACGTTTCACAAACAGCTGTTTACTAGAATTATGACGTTTTTAGATTCAAAAGCATGTAGTGGCATAACTATGATTTAATATACTGTAAAGTTACGTGGATTTGTTCAAACGTAAAATAAATGCAAATAGAAGAAATCCAAATACATTGAAACCAATTTAAATATAACATGGACCATTTTCTACTGCGGACGGCTTTTGCAAATTCAAAAAAGGCCAAAAAACCACATCCTTACTACTATTTAGTTTATCGCTACTGCGCCACCACTTCTTCAAAACACTTCATTTCACAAATTCGCGAATTATGCATAAACGGAACCATTTTTTGAATTCATGATATGAAAAGTTCATGTATTCTGACGCATATACGTATAGGTGATTCACAAGGTGTCATAACGTCATATGTCATATAATAAATTTGGGCGGATATACAACTCGTGTGAACACACCATCTTACTTTGTGTCCTATTTCAATTTTTAATCAGCTGATTGCGAATAAACTAAAAAATAATGCCACGGGAAAGTGAGAAAAATAAACTAATTGCTGAATTATGTGTAAATCAGGTTTTCGACATGATTTTTGCAGATTCAAGTAAGTTATAGATATAAATCGTTCTATACTTTCTTGGCATTCGTATATTATTCTCCTCTAGGCGATGAGGAGGAGCAAGATGAAGCGGACGAACGCTTCATGATGAACATGTTAAGCCTTTTGTGCAACCGCAGAAGTATTCATTTGGGAATTCGAAAATCTGCTGTTTGGCACCGGCGTGTACTGAATAGTTTTGACGACAGGAAGTTTAATCAAATGGTTCGCGTACGACCCGAGGAGTTTGGGTACATACTAAACCTAATAAAAGACGCTGACGTATTTAAAACAGTCTCCCATACAAGTCAGCTTCCAATAGCATTGCAACTCCAAATTGTGTTGTATCGATTAGGCTCCTCGGGCGATGGGCTATCGATACGAAAAGTTGCGTCTCTTTTTGGCGTAGGCAATGGTGGCACAATTCAGAATGTGACACAACGAGTTTTTAAAGCGATATTATCTTTGAAAAGCAAGTTTTTGAATTGGCCAAGTGAATTCGAAAGACTGCAAATTGTGTCTGCCACGAGGAATGAGATGCCAGGTTGCATAGGCTATATCGACGGCTCAGAAATTAGACTGGCCGAAGCACCTGTTAAGAAACATGAGCTCTACTTCTCTCGGAAACGCCAGTATTGCATTAAAATGAAACCTGTCTGCGACTATAAGTTGCGAATAAGGCAAGTCACAGTAGGCTACCCGGGCAGCGTTCACGACGCAAAAATGTTTTTGGACTGCCCACTTTCTAAACATCCCGAACGCTTCTTAGTTCCGTCTCAGTGGATCGCTGCCGATAGCGCTTATCCACTGAAACCGTTTATAATTACACCATTCCGACAAAATAGTACCGAGTATACAAGAGAGAGTAGAGATCTATTCAACAAATACTTTTCCAAATATCGTGTGAGGATTGAGAATTGCTTTGGGTTGTTAAAGGAAAAATTTGGTAGTTTAAAAGAACTTAAATTCAGAATGCTTACCGATCAAAATAAAAAGCACTGCAATGAATGGATAATGGTGTGCTGCATCTTGCACAATATTTTAATAGAATATTCAGAAAAAGAAAGTAGCAGTGACATTCTATCATCTGAACTTAATATACCACCTCCAAGCAACACTAGAGCTGACTTATTGCACTTTATACAAAACCAAACAAACGATTAATGCTCTATTTTATATATTTGAGATCTCTGGTATAAACGTAAACTAATACAAATTATTTATGAAATGTAAATGAAATAAAAAGCCTGAATTCAAATTAATATACTGGTAAATAAAAAAAGTACTTGAAGTTGTACGTATAAGCAGTGTTATGCAAATCAAAAGAAGCGAAATATTCATACAAATTTGTTTGTGCTTTTGAGATAGAAATAGTTAAGTTAAACAAAAGTGGATACCAGCGTACGCACACTGGTGTATGTATTTAGTTTAGTTAAAAATGGTAAGCAGAATTTTATGAACATTTTACTCCCTCTGCTTTTAAATGGCAGGCAAATCACTTCGAATTCATTTATACTTCAATCTAAGCTCCTCCATTGCCAACCGTTCTTTCATTTCCAATTCCTTAACTTTTAAATCAATTTCTTTTTCTTTCAGAGCCAATTCCCTCTCTTTAATGTATACTTCTCTCTCCCTTAATGCACTTTCATTTTCTATTTTCTCCCTTTTCAAGTTTAAGGTCTCCGAGTAAATTTCTCTTATATCCGACACAGCTGTCCGCGAATATATGCCTCTGCGACTTGGCGGCTCTGCACTTTCCACCACTCCATAGGTTGCGGACGTGGAGCCTTCTTCTATTTCAATTATCGTTGAATTAAAAATATCATTGCTCGAGGCAGAGTCCAAGCTCTCTTCAATTATTGCCGCTTCCACTATTCTGCCACCAAAAACTTCGTCTAGTTCATAGTAACAAGTGCACTTTTTTAGCAAAGTAGCTGAAACAAAATTGTATGACTTAAAGTTAAAGCGAATGAAATTCATAGTGGACAAAAAATCTTACCTTTTAATGTCTCCCCTTCCATGCTGCCAGCGCCAGTCGAACCTTCCCATGCTTTGGCTTTATTATAGCTCAACCTCATATTTCTCACCTTCGCACCTATCAACTTCCACTCTACAGCGATGTTCGCCTCTTCCGCGAACCGTCTATAATATGATTGCGCTGTTGGTTTCTATAAAAGTTGTTAATATAAATTTAATATCGTACTACTATACTATACACCTACTTCAAAATTTCTGTTGCCCATCAAAAATTCTACTAGTGCCTTTTCTTCCGCCACTGTCCATTTCTTGGTCGGATTAAGTCGCACACGTTTTGCCTTTGGCTGGAACAAATGTATTTAGTAAATTTTTGGCCACTTATGCTTTTGTATTCGATAACTTACCTGGATATTTTCTCCTTGCTGCATTTCTTTGTAAAGTTAACAAATTTACGCAGCAGCAGAATGAAAATGGCAAAAGTAAAATGCGAAATGAAAAGGTAAACAAAAGACAGCTGATTAGATACGACAACCCAAAAACATACCGTGCAGAGTTGTATTTCATTAGTACACAATTCACGTAGCAAGCAACAACAAAATATTTTGAACCGTCATAAAATTTATGATATTATGACAATATGACTCGTTATGACACCTTGTGAATCACCTAGTAGTATATGTATGATAGCTGTGTTTTCTTGGGTAGTAATCGAGATCCGGATAAAAATTTTGCACGCAAATGCTGCAACAACGATATGATCCTGTTAGAGATCTGGTTCAATTATGATCCGCCCTGGTTGATGATTTGATTTTGATTTGGTAACACTGACGAACTAATGTATACACCCACAGATGTGACACCATTTATTTCTTCTAACTTTCTTCAAGTAAATTGCATTTATGTTAAATATGTATTTAAATTAATATAATTTCGTTTAAAAATACACTTTTCCTGATATAGGGAGTCCATTTTTTAAGTTTTCTTCCTGATGCTAGTAGTATACAACTAGTGCTGCCAATAAGAATGATCCAGATCGTTTTCCTGAGAAATGATCGTGATAATGAGCTGGATAAACACACCTGAAGATATGTTTACACGGTAAACAGCCTATAAAAGGTCAGCTTTGTAAAAATCAGGGCATTTGGCGAGAAAAGAAAAATTAGTCAGGACATCAGGGTATCTTAAAAAACCAAGTCGTGATGGTCGGATTCGGTTTCTTTATTTTAAAATCTGCAGGGTTGCGGCTAGAAAAATTTGTTTCCACCCAAAGTTACGACCAAAACCAATGAACCAATGACAACCGCCCAAATGAAGAATACAACCTTCTTTTTTAATTAATTTGAAAATTACCAATTTATTTCAAAGGCTAAGGGCCAACTTGAAATGAATATTTAAACGGCACTTAAGTTTAACTGTGGATTGTTGAAATGCCATTTAGCTTTCGTTGGGTTTCAGATCAACTTTTTTTAAATATGCCAATATGTTGTTTCATTTGCTTGTTTGTTAACGTTTTGTGCTGAACAACTGATTGCTTTTTGGTGGGATTGATTAAACAACCTACCAATCAATCTTGGTTGTTTGGTACAAATACAAGGTTGCATATCTCATATTTACAATATAGGCCATTTAAGTGCAGATTAAATGCATGATCTGAAAATGAATAATGGGAGTTAATAAACAATGTCTATAAAAGTTTACAGTTTATAATTATTTCGGTAACTGTAAAAATAAATGTATGCAAATTTGGTCAAGCTGGTACGTGGCTATTTAATTAATTTTTGTAGTCAAGCCACATAAATCACTTAATGAACCCTTTACTCTAAGTTGCCACGAGTCGTTCTATCTTCTGTTAATTTCGGGGATTGACCCGTATACACGGCACATTCCTAATTCGATCTGACAGTTATCGTTGTTTTTTCCATCATTTTCTCTCTCTCTTCGATTAAATTTTTCTAGTCTGTCTTGCTTTGACAGCTGAGTTCGAGAAATTTTCAATAAAAATTTGGAACGGCAACGATTTTTTCTTAATTCATATGGTAATTGAGCCTGAATTACATTCGAATGAAGTAATTTGCTCTCAAAAATTTTTATGGCGAATCAAGTGATTCGGTACATCGTTGGTTATCTAATTTTGAGTGAGTGAGCGCATTACGAATGAAGCTGTAGTAGGAATACCGTTTTAGAAAATTGTATATATCGTGTTTGCGTTGTGTTTCATAAACATTATATCAGATTTACAAAAGGGCAAGCAAATATGTATAAAGATAAAGAGTGTTTTTTTATTATAAATGGGGTCATGTGAAAAATAATAGGCACACAACATTTTGACCAGTTTATACAGCTGATTACCCAACAAAAACCATATAACTTCAAATTTCAAATTTCGTAGAAAAATTAGAAAAAATCAACAAAATTTTACAACAGCAACAAACTTTTTATTAAGAATTTTGCATTTTTATACACCATTAAATTCTAGCTTAAGTAAATTCGTTTCGATTTTTGATAATCTTTTTGCGGATGGTGTTATTATTTTCTTCTATACAAAAATAATTTCTAGCAACCTATGTATAGAAGAAAATGTGCTTCACATATAAACTAATAAGAAAACCCACCAAAATTTGTTTTAGCCGTCCCACCGACCAAAGTAAATTCATTCGACCAGTTTAGGGCGAAAAAGACAATAATCTGGCAACACTGGTTGTGAACTAGAAAGCTACCAGTTTGCGTTTCAGCCCAACTAGTTCAAGTTCTATTCTTTTGATTCCTTCCATATGAAATCGTCTAATTGAAGTCGCGGCTCCATTTTAGATTTTGCTGTAACTTTGAAGGACTCTTCTTTAGGGTCCCAAAGAACAGAATTTACGCAAGATTTAATTCTTAGAAACGCTCGTTTCCGCCTGTCCGAAATAAAAGTTTAAACAAAATTAATATACCCTTGTGCACTAGTGCGCTCGGGTATAAAAAATCCCGATTTTTATGCTTTAATAAATTTAGCTTTAAAATGTTTCTACCCACTTGAGGCGGCATTAGGGATGGGCACCATTTCCAAAAAATCGGTTTTTTGATTAACCACGGTTTTTCATTCAGATTTTGAACAGTTTAAAAAAAACTCGGTTTACCGAAAAAACCCGAATTATAATAAACACTGCAAAAAACAAAAAAAACAGCGATATCAAATTAAAATAAATTTTCACTTATTACTTACCGCTGTGCAGCGCAAATTAATTAAAGCAATAATTAAATGCGTGCTTTTCGATACAGTTTGGTCGGAATGAATTTTTATTTGCCAGCGTGCGCGCTCGACTCCCGCGGGCAGGCGAAATTCGAGCATGAGAAATAAAAGTGGAACGATTGAAACGTGCATTTCTTTCTTGCGCAAGAAATCAACGCGGATTGCGCGCGATCCAGCCACGAGAGTCGGGCCCGCACGCTGGCAAATAAAAATTCATTCCAACCAAACTCTATCAAAATGCACGCATTTTTTCATAGATAAGTGCAGAAATATTTAGTGCATAAGTTGTTGCTAAAAATTTTCGTCCACGATGCGCAGAAATTGCTTAAATGTTCAAGTTTTCATAAAAAAAATTATTGAAAAGCAAAAAAATTATATTTTTGTAACGCAAATAATTTTATTGTATAGTTTACTGTTTTTTAAATCTGCACCCAAAAAATTTTTTCATTCGGACATTTACTTTCAAAGAAAAATAAAAATTTCCAAAATACTGCAAAAATTTTCAATTGTTGATTAAAAAAAGCTATTTGGAATTTTGCAACAAAATTTACACAGTATACTTTTCGACTACAAAACTCGGCGCTGCCTAAATATCATTGAAAAATATTAATCTTGGTAAATTCGGTGCCCACTTAAGGAAGCCTTATGGGCTGTTTTTGCTTACGCGTTAAAGCACATTTAGCGCATTTAGCTCTAAATGCTACTCTAAATGTACATTTATCCATACAAAATTCGTCACATTACCTGTTGTCTGTGTTATCTGTGGGGATCTACACACTTCTAAAGAAAGTGTGAAACCGAAAATGGACCTAAAATCTAAAAAGTGCGGTAACTGCGGTGCGGTGCGGTGTCTGCGCCAATGACTGTTAATAACTTTACTTCATTTGCACTAATGTTCAAAAATACTCTTCCGACACAACCTCTTTTTGGTCAGAATAGTAGTAACCTAGAAGCTACTATAAACAACTTTATGAAAGTTATGCAGGAGCAAATGATGGCAATGCAAAACACGGTACAAGATTTGATTAAAAATCAAAATCTATTACTTCAAGCCATTTTAGCTAAACCATGAATAATCTCAAAATTTTTTTTGGAATGCGAACAGGATAACCCAGCATAAAAACGAACTAGTAATTTTCCTAGAGAGATATCATATAGACGTTTTGCTTGTATCTGAAACCCACCTCACGCAATTTAATAACTTTCAAATTAATGGGTACAAACTCTATGATACTAAGCATCCACAAGGTAAAGCCTGAGGTGGAACAGCTATTCTCATTCGTAACAGAATAAAGCACTATGAATTAGAATCGCAAAGTGATGAGTCCATTCATAACACTGCAATACACATTGATGACCACTTGGGAGGCCTTACTGTATCTGCTATAACTGTCCCTCTCGTCATAACATAACAGAATAACAATTTAATGACTTTTTCCTAAAGTTTGGCAGTAAGTTTATTGTAGCAGGAGATTACAATGCCAAGCACACATTCTGGGGATCTAGATTGATTACACCAAAGGGTAGAAATCTATATAAAGTAATCCAGAACAGAGGATTTTACGTCTTGTCTACTGGTCAGCCAACGTATTGGCCATCTGACCACCAAAAAATACCCGATCTTATTGACTTTGGTGTATCCAAGGGTATTGCGCGACACCGAGTTAATACTGAAGCCTTACTTGATCTCTCTTCAGATCATTCACCCTGCCTCATAACATTATCAATGTTTATTAATTATGAAAAAAAAACAAAAAAAATCTTACAAATAAGCACACAAACTGGTTAAAATACCAAAAGTATGTCAGTTCGCACATTAACCCGCAATTTCCTACTCGGACCAAGAATGATATCGACAGGGCAGCTGAACATCTCACTGATATAATAGTTAAGTCCGCAGAAATTGCAACACCAAATCCTTCTATTAAACATCGAAGTTCTTACTGCCCTGGCCTGCACACCCCAAACATTCTTAACTTAATAAGTAAAAAGCGCAAATTAAGAAGGGGATGGCAAAGAATTCGCTCTGAATGGAGCTGAATGCGTGCACAAAGGAATTACGTATTTTGTTGCAGGTGGAAAAAGAAAGAAGTACGCAGTCGATCCTTCAGTCCTTGTCTGCTTCGAAACAGACTGACTCACAGTGCTGTATGAGCGGGCAAAAATCAAAAAAATTGTTGTCACGTATGTCAACGTGTTTGGTATCGTTGGAAAGGAAATTTATCCTAGATTAAGGATCTGGACTTAGTTTTTGTTTTTATCTCATAAGATTCTCACAAAAACCTCTTAAAGTTGTGTGTTTTTCATATATTTTTTCTTTTATGAAAATGCCTTTAGCTGGAGTCTTTAAAAAAAAATTGCTAAAAATACAATTTATCATACTTTATCTTAAGACACAATTTTTCTAATTAGA
>NW_023458571.1:149498-155780 GCF_013731165.1 Rhagoletis pomonella | reverse complement strand
ATTACAGTTACCACAGTATTTTCCATTACTTAAATGCCAAAACATTCATTAAAAATAGTAAAGTTTATTACTGTAGACACACGCGGTAGTGTTCTGTGCTGTGTAGTGAAGCGTAAAATAGTGAAAAAACTAATATTAATATGAATTCAATTATAAAAAACTCAATTTTAGCTGATATCTGGATTTCTACTCGTCCATCAGATAGAGTGTCTGCATTATCTGCTTTTTTTGAAGACAAATTAATACACGCTAAATGCGACAAAGCACTTTTGAATCAAAAAATAAAACTTTTTAATAGTGAGATGAAAAATAAGTGGAATTATAGTGGCCGCAAAAGAAGCGCTTTTGAAAAAACATATTCTAAATGGCTAAATTGGACATTCCTTTCCCTTCCGGATTCCAATGGAAATAAGGATAACTGTGCTGAACGGGGAAGACCTTCAAAAGAAGAATTTTGCGAAGCTTCACGGAGAACAAAAAATCGAAGGGTAGAGCATTTGTTGAAAAACTATTCCATCGAAGAGCTCGATAGAAGAGCTAGTATAGATTACACTTATAGAAGAGCTAGTATAGATTACACTTTTTCTGACTAGTATGATTTCAACCCGAAATTCATGAATGAATTCATGTATGAATACACCACAAAATTCATGTATGAATACACCACAATTCATGTATATAGTCAATGAACTAGTGTGTTTGCTGAGTAGTTTGGAATTTGACTGCATGATGACTTTAATTTTTCAATAAACGGCGTTAGATAAAACAAATAATTTTTGATTCAGTATTTTGCAACAACTCTTGTTCGTGCGAAGTAACTAATAAAAAGGAAAACAAAATTATATTTGCCTTTTGAGTATTTAATGTCGTCTTGAATGAATCAAATTTATAAGCGTGTGAGATCCACACCAAAAGATATAATCAATTTAAAAAAACATTTTGTAGTCAAAAAGGACAAAATGAAAGTAGCTGCCATTCCTAGAGGGTTTGCGTAAGAGATATATAGGGAATCTTATTTGCCATGAATTAAGCCATAGAATGAAGCCTTGAAGTCTTTAATATTATTAGGAAAACGCCCTGTATAAATAATAAAATAACTACTCAGTATTGGAACTACTTCTGAATATCAAATTTTGCAGTTTCAATCTCAGTTTCCATGAAAAAAGTAAGAGCTAAAGAGAGAAAGAAATCTCCGTACTCTAATCCACCAAGAAACGAATTTTTACTCAAATCCGTCCATTATTCTATTTTTGCCCACTTTTTATATGGAGACACAGCACTGTGTGACTACTCCCTTTGGCGAACACTGAAGCATGCGAAGAGGCCCGTTCTTCGAGAAGCACCATTACGTACTCAGAACGGAAGCTGGGCGAGGAATAACGAGGATAAAGCAAACGCTTTCACAAGGCTTTAGACCCAATGAAGGCTCTCATCCTTCCAATATTTCAATACCCCCCAATAGCTTTACCACAAATCCGCTTCGGGTTAAAAAGAAAGATTTAATTAACGCCATTGTTCATGATATTCAGAAGAATAAATCGCCTGGTTACGATAGGATTACAGGTGAAATGATAAAGGAGCTTCCACAAATTGCCGTACATTTTTCGTTACATATTTGTAATAACATGCTTAAGTTGGGGCACTTCCCCGACTTATGGAAACTTTCGGAAATAATTATGGTGCCAAAGCCAGGCAAAGATCCGACGGTAGTAGGTTCATATCGGCCGATTAACTTGATTTCTGTATTTTCCAAAATATTTGAAAAACTTCTATTGAGAAAAATACAACCTTCACTAACAAGTAACCAAATAATACCACCACATCAGTTTGTTTCTTGTATTAGAAAAGCCTTCGAAGGGAAGCAATACTGCACCGGTGTATTTTTGGACTTCTCTCAAGCTTTTGACAAAGTCTGGCATGGTGGCCTTATATACAAATTAAAGGTTTCACTCCCTGCAAATACGCATGCAATTCTGGAAAGTTTTCTGCTGGAGAGAAACTTCAGAGTCAGGCAGAATTCCTTTAGAATGGAAAGGCACCCAATATATGCAGGTGTCCCTCAAGGCAGTGTTCTAGGACCTATACGTGATTTGCCAATTGATGATAGTCTAACCATTTCAACGTTTGCTGATGACACAGCTATCCTAAGTAATAGTTCAGACCCTAAAGAGGCTTCTTACAAGCTGCAAGAATATTTGAAAAAGTTAGAGCTATGGCTAGGTTCTTGGAAGATAAAGGTTAACGAAAGCAAGTGTATTCAGACAACATTTACTTTGAAGAAAGAAACTTGCCCACCACTAAAAATAAACAGCAAGGCTATACCACAAAAGATAGTGTCAAATACCTTGGGATGACACTGGATACAAGACTTACCTGGAAAAAGCATATAGAAAACTAAATTTCTCAAGCGAAACTAGCAAGCAAGCCTTCAATGGGTTATAGGAAACAAATCTTAATTAAGCCTAGATAACAAGATGTTGCTTTTTAATATGATGATTAAACCATGTTGGGCATATGGAATCGGGCTTTGGGGCACAGCGTGCAATTCCATTTTTAACAGACTTCAAAGACTGCAGTCAAAAATTTTACGCGCCATATGCGGAGCACCGTGGTATATAAAAAATACGAATATCCACAAAGATCTTAATGTAAATACGGTGCATGAGGACATAAGAGGGCTAAGCACCAGTGAACTCAGCACGGTTAATGAACCATCCAAATCGACTAGCGAGAGATCTTCTTAGCCCGAGATATGCTAGAAGACTAAAAGGAATGGATTTCTCCGATATCATCAAATGATGCGCAATATAATAAATTTCGATATCCGCAATATATCAATTTCGGCTTTGGAACTCGTCCTTTCAGACCGCGACTACCCAACACCAGTGAACTTAATTATAGAGAAGCGAAGGCGCGGCGTGGAAACTAGTCATTTCCACCCGCCCTGGCAGTGCGGCTCTGGAACTCGTCCTTTCAGACCGCGTGCCCAGCACGATATCCAGCGATCCTGCTGCCCGGAATCTTGTTTTTCTTTTATATGGAGAACACTGCCAGCAAAAAAAATGCCAAAACTTAACGGGATTTTATAGCAGCTTGAAACTTGCACTTCATTATACTAGAATGAAATGTCTACAAAACTGCATACCAAAACTCTGATTAAAAAGTTTGAAAATTTGGTGAAAATAAGCAGAATTTTTCTAATTTTTGTACCAAGTTTGAATTTATATGGTGTTTGTTGTATACCAGCTAGACTTTTATTTGTGGACCACTATATGTATGTACATACATACCTAGCATATAAGTTCTTATGCATTGAGTGCAAAAGAGTGTATTTTAGTACAGAACGAAATGAAATTTTACGTTCCTAAATATTTTTTGCTTAGCACCATATAACAAAGTGTTTTATGTAATGTACATAAATGTGATATATGTACATATATTTTTCCACATACATATGTATGTATGTACATACATGTGTATGTAATGTTGCATAACAAGCCCATTAATTCAATTATTTCTTTTCTTTTGTTTTTTTTAACTCCGTGAAATGAACTGATTTTATGAATTAATAAATTTATTTGTAATTTTGTATGGTATCGGCATCCCCCTGTATGGGGTGCACACTACAATAATTTGGGTTATGATTTTTTTTATACCCGAGCCACTTGTGCACAACTTTGTTCACATAACGGTTGTTTGTAACAGGCAAAACGGAGCGAGATAGATATAGACAAATGTATACATAAATGATCAGAATGAAAAGAGAAATCGATTAAGCGGTGACTGTCTGTCCGTCCGTCCGTCCGTCTGTGCACACGATAACTCGAGTAAAAATTGAGATATCTTAATGAAACTTGGTACGTGGACTTCTTTTGGGTATAGAACGGTAATTTTCAGAAATACGAAAAGGGCGATATTTTAGTAACTACTGAAGATAATTCACTCAAAATTGATATTTACAATGAGGTTTAGACGAAAAATAAGAATATTAAAAAATTTTGGCAAATGGGCGTAGCCACGCCTACTTATGGTTACATGTGTATATTTTGGTAACCGCTGCACCAATTTCTTCCAAACTTGGCACAGTTGTTGGTCCTGCTACAACATACCAAATGGCTGAAAATTTTTAAAATCGGACAATAACCACGCCCACATCCCATATAACGGTAATTTAGAAAAATACGAAATCCTCGATAAATCAGTAAATATTAAAGCTAATTTATTCAAAATTGATGGTTGCAACAATTTTTTACCAAGAAATACGCTTATGATACAATTTTGGAAAATGGGCGTGGCCCCGCCCACTTATGATCACATATATGTATCTCGCTAACCGTTCTAGCAATTTGAACCAAACTCGGTATGGTTATTCTGCTTGCCACATAAAAGCAAAGCGTTGAAAATTATTGAAATCGGACTAAAATTACGACCGCTTTTCATATAACGGTATACTTCAGAAATGCTTGAAACTGCAATATTTCGAAATTTAAGGACGCTAATTTACTTAAAATTTATACACCCCGGCTTATCGTGTAGCGGTAGCTTTCGGAAAGGTGGAAAACATATATTTAATAATTGCGCCGGGTATTTAATGTTCGGCTCCGCCCGAACTTAGACTTTCTTACTTGTTTACACTGAAGTTGAGTAAAATGAGTACATTTCAAACTTACAAATTTTTTAAACTTTTTTTAGAATTATTTCGAGTAAGCAGTCTTGTAGCCCATTAAATATTAGTATAAACATTTTCAAGTTTTAAGCTACTGCAAAATTGTGTTCATTTTTAATACATTTTATGCTGGCGGCTTTTTGCAATTTTTTCTTATGGAAAAAAATGGGCAAAACCGTTTTCAAAGAAAATTAAAAAAATTAACGCCAGTTTTGCAATCGCTTAAAACTTACCCTTTATTATACTTTACTATACTATTAAAATTTAAAAGGCCACAATACTGCATACTCAAAAAAATTCTAAAAAAAAAATTAAAAAATTTTTAAATTTGTAATGTACCTACTCATTTTACTCAACTTCGGTGTAAAAGAAATTCATAACTCAAATTATTGTACCCCAGTAAAAAATTATATGTGCAATACTTCAACTTCAATTAGTTAAATGAAAAACCAATACTAGATCTATGATAATTATTCCCAATAATTGTATTCATTTACTCTATGAAATGAATATAAAAAACTTTATAAATGTATATTAGTTTATGGGCAAAAAATATAACTAGGGAAAATAATAAAATGGTTTATTTAAATTTTTACCACACAGTCATTGGTGTAGATTTCTGTTGAAAATGTTTAACACTGGAGCAGGCGGAAATAGAATAGTTCATTTTGCACATATAATTACTGTTGAATATTAACTTTTATTTGTGATAATGGTGATTAAAATTGTAAAGGAACATCAGCTTAACATATGAAAATACTTATAAACTAAAGGCTATTACAATCGCATACAGCAAACAGTTTTACTCTTCTTTCATAAAGCGAAAATGAGGAAAAACATATTGCAAATATAATTTTTTACTATACTTAAATATTGCGCAATACTCAGAGCTACCATCGTGATTTTTTTTAATTTTTTTTAGATGGCACATTTTCCCCCGATCTCGAGATATTTGGAAAACTATTAAATCGAATTGTTTTTGTGCTGTAAAGTTTTTAAAAACGTATTAATCAAGCTCAAATTTCATATTTATTTATTATTTATGTTTATGCATCAACCCTAAAAATTTGAAATAAATCAAACACATGAGGTGTGAACAATGTTTATAGCCTTAGTTTTATATTAGTTTACGGAATTTTACAATGAGTTCGATATGAGTAAGTATTGAGTACTTCTCTCCGATATATTTGTAGCATCGATACTTTTCTTCAATATTTGAAAAGAGTACAGGTATCGAGTACATGGTGGTATGGGAACAACACTACTTTCGAAAGACAAAAAAAAAAGGATCAGGAATAAGTATTTCATTTTGCTCGCGGCGCCCAACAGTCGCATTGGCCAGCATGCAATGCACTAGCTTGTCATTCCTGAAGTCCGTGGTTCAAGTCCTTGGACAGGGAAAGTGTTTTTTTAGTTTTTTATACCCGAGCGCACTTGTGCACAAGGGTATTATAACTTTGTTCACATAACGGTTGTTTGTAACAGGCAAAACGAATCGAGATAGATATAGACAAATGTATACATAAATGATCAGAATGAAAAGAGAAATCGATTAAGCGGTGACTGTCTGTCCGTCCGTCCGTCCGTCCGTCCGTCCGTCCGTCCGTCCGTCCGTC
>NW_023458571.1:137689-149488 GCF_013731165.1 Rhagoletis pomonella | reverse complement strand
GTCCGTCCGTCCGTCCGTCCGTCCGTCCGTCCGTCCGTCCGTCCGTCCGTCCGTCTGTGCACACGATAACTCGAGTAAAAATTGAGATATCTTAACGAAACTTGGTACGTGAACTTCTTTTGGGCGTGGGACGGATGGTATTGAAAATGGGCGAAATCGGATAATAACCACGCCTACCTCCCATATAACGGTAATTTTAAGAAATACGAAAACTGCGATATTTTAGTAACTACTGAAGATAATTCACTCAAAATTGATACTTACAATGAGTTTCAGACGGAAAACATGAATATTATAAATTTTTGGAAAATGGGCGTAACCACGCCCACTTATGGTTACATGTGTATATCTTGGTAACCGCTACACCAATTTCTTCCAAACTTGGCACAGTTGTTGGCCTTAGTACAGCATACTAAATGGCTAAAAATTTTAAAAATCGGACAATATCCACGCCTACCTCCCATATAACGGTAATTTTCAGAAAAACTAAAACTGCGATATTTTAGTAACTACTGAAGATAATTCACTCAAAATTGATACTTACAATGAGTTTCAGACGGAAAACATGAATATTATAAATTTTTGGAAAATGGGCGTAACCACGCCCACTTATGGTTACATGTGTATATCTTGGTAACCGCTACACCAATTTCTTCCAAACTTGGCACAGTTGTTGGTCCTGGTACAGCATACCAACTGGCCGAAAATTTCTAAAATCGGACAATAACCACGCCCACATCCCATATAACGGTAATTTCGAGAAATACAAAATCTTCGATAAATCAGTAAATATTGAAGCTAATTTATTCAAAATTGATGATTGCAACAATTCTTTACCAAGAAATACGTTTATGATAAAATTTTGGAAAATGGGCGTGGCCCCGCCCACTTATGATCACATATATGTATCTCGCTAACCGTTCTAGCAATTTGTACCAAGCTCGGTCTGGTTATTGTGCTTGCCACATAAAAGCAAACCGGCGAAAATTGTTGAAATCGGACTAAAATTGAGGCCGCTTTTCATATAACGGTAAATTTCAGATATGCTTGAAATTTCAATATTTCGAAATTTAAGGACGCTAATTTACTTAAAATGTATACACCCCGGCTTATCATGTAGTGGTAGCTTTCGGAAAGGTGGAAAACATATATTTAATACTTGCGCCGGGTATTTAATGTTCGGCTCCGCCCGAACTTAGACTTTCTTACTTGTTTTAGTTAGGTTTTTGAAGTGAAACTTCTTAGGCGGCGGTATCGCAAAAATGGAGAGTGAAATTTTTAAAACTGAACGTGGCGACGAATAACTGTTACCCCAGTTTTTTTGAGAAATAAAAGGGTCCTTTGTAGATTTTGCGAAAAAAGTATATTATTGTTAATGTTCCACAGATTTTACTTTAGTTGTATTAATTAGTTTTTAAATTTTAATCCTTATTTGCATTTGCCAGCAGTGTAAAGTTTGAGAGAAAAGTTCATTTGGCACGCAGGTCTTCGTTAGTTAATTTATTACATATCTTGACTAGGACGGCCATTCATTCTACCGACCTTATACAGTTTTTTTCTTTTTTGTATTTTTTTTTATACAAAGCCTAAGAAAAAATACACCCGAAAAAGACTTGCGTGCCAAGTGAAACTTTTCTCTCAAAGTGTAAACTGCTGGCAAAAGTAAATAAGAATTAAAATTTAATAACTAATTAATACAACTAAAGTAAAATCTGTGGAAAATTAACAATCAAATACCTTTTTCGTAAAATCTATAAAGGACCCTTTTATTTTTCAAAAACCCGGGGTAACAGTTATTCGTTGCCACCTGTACATATGTTTGTGTATGTACATATGTTTGTGTACATGTATATATGCACATATGTAGTACAAACGAAAACAAATATAATAAGCTGCTCGTTGATATAAATGCGAACTGTACTGATTGTCAAAAATTATGTGTTTGTTGTACATTTGTTCATGTTTTTCGTTGTGCGTGTAATTTTCTAGAGTAGTTTTGTGCTCTCGCTATCTTCTTGTATTAACTCGCCCTTCGTTGGTATACTCTGATGAGGACGTTAGGAGCAGTTAAATTTTTGCCCGATGTTTCTTAAAGAAAGCCATGAACGTATCGGCCGTTGGTTCAACTTGGTGTTATTTTGCTCCAGATTGCACCGTTTGTGGGCCTGTTGAATGAATTTATGTCGTGGTTGTATGAAAGATAAAAAAATTTGGATTTTCTGGCAAGTTGTACAACTTATCGCAATATTAATGGCCATGTTGTACAAACTCATTTAATTTGCGTTTATTTTGTACACTAAATAACCGAAAATGGATAACTCAGCCGAAATAGGTACGTGCTTTCGTTGAATTTTATAAATGTAGGCCGAAACTATGAAATTGTAAAAATGAGATTTTACAATGAGACTGCTCGCAAAATTGAAAGGTTTGTGGGCAAAACGTCCAACTTGATTGCGGATTGATTTGAACCAACGTTTTCGGCTTGCATTATGTCAAAAGGATGTGTTTGTTGTAATTCATTCGGTCATTTACTACCATTATGCGTGGGCCAATTCATGAAATCATTTCATACGTTTGAGGTAGAAACTGAATGAATGAACACCATTTCATTATTTCAATTAACGCGAAATAGAGTTTATGCACTTAGTTTTTACTCAGATCGATGAAATGATTTCGTGAATTGCACTACGCATACATGTGATACTTATGCTTTTAATTTATAAGGTAATTTTATGTTTTTATACTCTTGCTACCACATGAATATATGAATTCGTGATAAGAATATATGAATTCGCCTTGGTAGATAGAAAGCGAGTAAGAATAAATGCCGAACGAAGGATTTGTCTTCTTTCAACTTAAATAAATGCATTTTGCAAACAAAAGTGCGTACGTTACTTAGTGCCTTGGTAATGGCGCATTCATAAGGATCTATTGATTGCATTATAAACATTTTCATTTATTTGTTAAACATACAATTATGTACTTCCATTACAACCCGGTCCTATGGCTGTTAGAAGCGTGAATACCTTTTTTAAGACGTTTCACTTCTATCATGTGTACGGTGTTACACACGCATTTTTTGTTGTAATTTTTAAATAACATAACAGCAATAAGAAATTTTTTTCCATTTATTTTTTATGACACAAATATTTCTTTACACACATATCTTATTTCTTAAATGAAATATGATTTTTACATTTGTAATTTATACATAAATTGAAATAATGATATTAACTTAAATTGATTCAATTTGAAAAACCTTAACCACTTCCAGGCGGACTCTAACCTGCAACCTCTGAACCAGAGCCAGCTGCATTAACCACTTCCAGGCAGTCTCGAACCTGCAACCTCAGAACCAGAGACGGCTGCATTTACCTAAGGTGATTTTCTAGGTGATTAGGCATTGCTCAGCAAAAATTGCTCATGTAAACGCCTACCTCCTATATAGCGGTAGTTTTCAGAAATACGAAAACTGCGATATTTTAGTAACTACTAAACTTCTGCGCAATTCCATTTAAACGGCCTAACAAGACATCCGATCGCCGCGCAAATACTTTCCCTCCTTTAAACTATGTTCACATATCAATATTATCTCAATCAAAGCTCGTTTTTAATCACCCCGTTTACACAGGCAAATCTCAGATTATTAGCCGTCAAATTTGTTGTGCTTGTTATTCTAACATCTCAAGGAAAATTTATGTTTCTTCTCTGTGCCACCGTGATCAAGTTTTTCTGCTATAATAAGCAATATAAATATATTTTAACTTAACATTTTATTAAAAATACCTTTACAAACCTCTTTTACTTGCTAGCGTACATTTTTCTTTACTTTTACATTTGGCATTTTTCCTCTCTTTCGCAAAGACAATCGATAAAACTAGGATGGACACCGAAAAGTTATCGGTTAAATCTGAGATTATTTTATAATTACAGATTAACAAGGGACGAATTTTATATGGCTAATCTCTTGTTATAATTACAGATTAGTGTGTTAAGCTCGAAAATGAGGATAATCTACTTATATGTGAACCTAGTATTACTCTCATCGTTCGGGTCAAGTGTGAGCAGTGTTGCCATTTTAGCCGTTTTCCGGCTAGATTTAGCCGGTTGCGATAGCAAACAGCCGGAGAAATTTCGATCTAGCCGGCAGCCGATTTGTTAGCCGTTTTGCAGAAAAAAAACTAGCCGTTTTTAGCCGATTTTGCTATCTGCCTTGTTTTCTTAAATTTCAAATATGTATATATGTTTCCATTTTTGACTAAGCGACCCAAAATCTGTTAGAAATGGCTACTAGCCTTATCGTGGAGAAAATTTTCATGTCAGGCAGGATTGTATGAAATTGGGCCGATTTCGATTATTTTTATTTTAAACGAAGAAGGGATTTTCTTCATAAAATGTTTGTTATAAATGTCTTAATTTTAAGTGTGAAGTTTTATTCGCAAACTTAGAAATAAAGAAATTGTTTCACTGTTAAGACTCTTAAGATGCGTTTGTGTTTGGATATAGTGCCAACAAACAGAATAAATATTACATGTAGATATTGTCTTCCCAGATAGCGCATATTCAATTCTGCCTAAATTAAAATCATAACTTCTGTCCACTCCCAAAGGTTTAAGGTAATGGAAAAATTGATATTTTCAAGCACTATGTACACATAGGTATTTTTTTAAACAAACGTTTTTGCTGAGAACTTATTCAAATTCCAAAAACCGAATGCCAACTTAAATTAAAGGAACCAACACTGAAGTGAGTCAAAATGAAAATAAAAGAGCACACATTTTTATGTAAAGCAAAACTCGCTGGGAATCCTACGAGACATCTGAGGGTCATATGACCGGTCATCTAAATGGGAGATCTGCAGTCTTTTGGCATCATATTTTACATTAGAATTGAACTGATTTCTGAAAAGTCTGACCAGTTCTTTTGTGTGTGATTTTGCATCCCTTGTCAACATATGGCCTCGGTTGATGTTAACTTAAGGTCGTTGTTTTACTGCCTTAAAATTGAAGGGAAATTTTTACAGCGTGTTTTATGTGTATTGGTTTCTATTTGAGTGTATTGAAAATCGGTCAGCCTGAAAAGGCCTTGTAGGGAAGACAATAGGTTTGTTCGTGGAAAATCCAGCGAGAATTATCACTCAAAATATCAGATAGTAAATAATAGTAATAAATAGTTTTTTCCGAGTACCTTTCAAATCATTGGAATTAACTAAATTAATTAAGTAAACAAGTATTAACTTACATTTTTCATTTTAAAATCGCTTCAGTTTGTAAATTTTTAAATTTAACGAACTTGTTTATTCAAATTATCGTCGACAAAAAATCCAACCATGTGCCACAATCATATCTTTTTCCTAATTGCAAATTCTTGCTGGCAAAATTTTTTCCGGCTCGAATTTGAAATTTCTCTCCAAGAAAAAGTCTTTTTTCTCGTGATTTATTTAAATAAAACATGTGAAATTTAGTTGAAACATTTGAGCCGTTTTTAGCCGGTTTTATTTGCCAATTTAGCCGGTTCATCGAAAAAGTTCTGGCAACACTGAGTGTGAGTAAGGGTAAGAACATAGTGGAGCGGCGAGCAAAGAGCATGGAGCAAATTGTCGATTTCAAACCATAGTTGCCAACTTAGTGCTTTAAGCACTAGATTTAGTGCTTTCTCAAAATTAAAACGCCAAAAAAAAATGGTTTAGTGCCTAGTGCCCTTTTTAGTGCTTTTTTCTGAATTTACAAGAATCTAAAAATTTAAATGCACTAAAATGCAAACCATGATTGATAAAAAGATGAAGTTGTAAACCCACGTTCTTGCGTTCTTGTTAAATTGTATGCGCGTTGAAAATGCTGGCACGCAGATAAGTTAAGTATTTATTTTTTTATTTTCTTGATTATTGATTGATTACACAGTTCGAAAAATTTTCACTTTTTTTGCCACCTGAGTGCATTTATATGATATCGGCTAAAACACTTGAACTTATCACCACAGAAAAATATTATTTTATCAGTTTTAACCTTAGTCGATCCAAGGTTCAAGAAAAATACTTTGACGGATGAAGAAGCCTTTCAGGGGAGAGATTCTGTAGCCAGTTAGCGACAAGTTTCGGATCGATATCGCACTTGTTGACTTACAAATATTTGATATCAAACGTCGACAAAACCGATACCGATTCGAAAATTGTCGTTAACTGGTTACTGAATCTGTCCCAGGCCTACAAAAAGGATATCGTCCGATTCAGCTGGAACAAAAATGCTTCAAACAAGTAAGGGTTTCTCTGTATTATGGCATCGAACCGACATATATACATCTTTCATTTGAATCAGTAAAAAAGCTCTATTGGCTCTTACATTCGGGTTTTGTTAGGCGTTTTTTCCATATTTTTGGCCTATGTGCGCTTTTATTCGAAACCTAAATGTTTCGGTACCGAGTATCGAGAGTATTGGGTACTTAAAAGTATTGACTCAGCACATCACTACTGCTGTCTTCTCTACTATGACGTCACCAAAACAGCTGATTCTGTCAAAATCACTGAGAGCCGAGTAGCGGTATCGTCATCGGCGCCACCTCTGTATTCTCTCCACCGTGAGTACTCTACTGGTAGTACTTGAGTATTTTCGAAGAAAACATACATTTGTGGTATCTGAATGGACAGGAATGTATTGGAGCGATGAAGAGAGCGACGAGCAAAACGTACTTTCAACTAAAATGCTGATATGCATACCTAAGTACATATGTATGTATGTGCATAGATACGCATGTGCGTAGATACATATATAAGTGTCCGCATATATTTTTTTCTCGTCACTTGCTGTGTCGCTTCACTGCAGCAAAACCAAGTTGTGGGGAAAACCCTGACGAAATGCGTACAATTGAAACCATGGGTTTGAAGATTGCATAAATTGATGTGAAAAATCCAATTTCATATTAAATATATTTATGTATGCATGTACATATGTACATATGTAAAAATGTAGTTTAGATTTAAAAAAATCGGATTAAATTTTTCTTTCGCCATTCATACACCTCTAATTTTAGTATTTATTTAAGAAAACTTAATGCAGTTCCAAAACTATCTCTTGCATTTGGTTTTACACAATACCGATTTGAACTGTCGCTCAATGTCATAAAAAAAAAAGCTATCAATGGGTAGGTTCAGAAGGCGCAGCAGTTCAGCGCAACCGTTGCTAAAAAAAATCAGTGATCCTTATGCGTATTCTGAACGACTTGATACATTAGCTGTCAAATTCAACTCTCAAAGGTACACACCAACATGTCTCAAATGATCAGAAAAATATTACGATCATCTAACACGCAACTATTCAGTTGATCAGAAGTACGCAACAATGCGTTCAGAAGGTGTAATCGCACCAGTTACTGAGCTGTTGCGCCGTACGTACCCAATGAAAATTCGTTTCCCTTGAAATCAAGTTATATGTAAGCAAATCGGACTATAATAAGATTTTTTCGAATAGACCGGTCCCTGGTCTGCCTACCCGAAAAAAAGAAACATTTTTTTAGCCTAAAACATGGTGGTTACCGAGAGCTATTTATATACAAAATTTCATGAAAATCGGTCCAGCCGTTCCCGAGATTACCTGTTACAAAAAAAGGGACTTATCTATATGTTATTAGTATAGAATAGATATAGATAGTTTTTTTCACTTTTCCGAAAACTACCGCTACATGGTAAGGAGTGGTGGTTTTACGTCTATTTCAAACATCTTCGATAGAACGTTCAGTTAGACATAATGAGTAGCGTTGCCAAAAGCCCGCATTCGCCGGGACGTCCCGTATTTTGCATTAAATTTGACATGTTCCGCCGGGGCAAGATTTTTCCAGTATTTTCGACAATTTCGTTATTCTTTTCAATTTGCAAACTTCTACTCAACATGGTCATGGTTTAACGCGGCTATTGTAAGTAGATCATTAGCAAGCATTATTGCATGCAACTCTGTAAGAGAAATATAGCTAAAAATTACCGTTGATTTTTTAGAATTCTTTTGTGGGTCGCAAATTTGGTACGTAAATAGCTTTTTAGCATATATTAGTATATATGATCCATTTTTTCCGAGAAGTTGACCAGGGACCATCTCTATTCGACAAAATCGTATTTACGGTCCGATTTGCTTAAAATTCGGTACGCACGTAGCTTTTTAGCATATATGCTCCATTTTTTCCGAGAAGTGGACCAGGGACCGATCTATTCGAAACAATCTTATTATGGTCCGATTTGCTTAAAATTTGGGATAAAGTAGCTTTTTAGCATATATTAGCATATAAGATCCATGTTTTCCGAGAAGTGGACCAGGGACCGATCTATTCGAAGAAATCGTATTTATGGTCCGATTTGCTTAAAATTCGATACGTAGGTAGCTTTTTGCCTGGATAGGCTTATAGATTCCTGTTTTCCAATTTTCATGCAATTTCGAATATAAATAGCTTTGAGAAACGACCATATCAAGGGGCGAATTCGTCACTAGGCAAGTTTTTTTGCGCCAATCAGAAACAACGGATACTGTCAAAATATAAATATAATATATAATATATATCAACTAATATATATTTTGAAAGCCGTTTTTTTAGTTTTCGCGAGGCTCGAGAGCGGTTGAACCGATTTTTTTTAAACTGCCACCTGCTGCACGTGTCCCAAAGATGGTTTTAGGCTAAAAAAAATCTATATATAAAGGTGGCGTGGCACTTCCCATCCAAACCGAATTTCTCATGCTACATATCTCTGAAAGTGTGCATGGTAAAGTTCTGGAACTTGGTATGGAGATATACGAAATCAATCGCATACCCTTGGAGAAAAATTTAAGCTATTGTAAAATGGGGTGTGGCATCTCCCATACAAACCGAATTTTTCATACCGCATATCTCTAGAAATTTTTTGGTAGAGGTCTGGAACTTTGTATGGAGATGAACGAAATAAATCGCATACTCTTGGAGAAAAATTCGAACTGTTGGAAATGGGGGCGTGGCATCTTCCATATAAACCAAATTTTTTATATTGCATATCTCTGGAAGTGTTCAAGGTATAGTTCTGGAATTTGGTACGGAGATATACGCAATCAACTCTTAAGGAAAAATTGGAACTATTGGAAAAGGGGGTGTGGCATCTTCCATACAAACAGAATTTTTCATACTGCCTATCTTTGGAAGTGTTAATGGTAGAGTTCTGGAACTTGGTATGGAGATATACGAAACCAATCGCATACTCATGAAGAAACAGGGCAGCTGTTGGAAAGGGGGCCATGGCACCTCCCATATAAATCGAATTTTTATACTGCATATCTCTGAAAGTATTCATGGTACAGTACTGGAACTTCGTATGGAGATATGGATGTAGTTGAAATCAAGCCCATACTCATGGAGACAATTTGGCTATTTGAAAAAGGGGTGTGAGGCCTGCAAACGTTCCGACCTGTAGCTATCTTTGAATGTATTTTTTAATTCTTCTGTAGGTGTGTTTGTGAGTGAAATCCTCCTAAATGGTTGTACGGATTTTAACGAAGAGGAAAAAACTTATTTCGCTTTGCGAATAACCGTGCTATGAAATGCCGCACAACATGAGAATTTCAAGAACTTCTTCGCGGATATAACACTTTCCTTAGGTTATTTAAAGCGGCAAATGACCACCAAACCATAATCTTAGCAGACGAATGTGCCAATGGAAATCGTAAACGTGATTTGTTAGTGAAAATGTTGGACCAAAAAGTTTCAATAAAATATATAAAAATTTTGGGCGGGACGAAGTTCGCCGGGTCTGCTAGTATTAAATACTTGCGTCGGGTATTTAATTCTCGGCTCCACCCGAACTTAGACTTTTTTACTTGTTAAGAAATAATTTAGGTGAGTAAATTAGGTGATTTAGTTAAATAAGAAATGGAAAGGTTAGTAATTCTTAATAATGTTTTTTTTTAGTACTTGAATTTAAAAATTGGAACATTGTATTCAATAAAAAGTTTTTAAATGGTCGTAAATCAAACCTGCGCCACTAAATAACTACTCGCTCGCTGCGAAAAACTTGAAAAACTTCAAACTTGACAAAATTGTAAATTCTTTTCGATTGACGCCACATCAGTCGAGAGGACTTTCAGTTATATTTATTTTTTTTAATGCGGTGCAATAATTCCCTTTTGAGATTTGCATCGGGACTGCAAGTGTGGGATGTATCCTCCTGACATTCATCTTCACAATCTAGCATCGTTGTTTTCCAAAGAATTCTTCATTCTCATTCTTTTGGTTGTTTCTGAATATGGAGGACCAGTAACATCAACATCAACAGCGTTTTTCGATTTTCATTTTTGTAATTCATTTTTGATCCTTTCTTCTGTGACTGGCCAGCTATATGTTTTATCATTGCACTTGCATAATATTCCAGGGGCCGAAAATAACAGTTAAACAGAAAGTTTTTTCTGGATAATAAACAAACAGTTTATCAAAATTAAACAAATTTGGTATCATGTGAAAGAGGACTGAAGTAGCTTTTAAACAGAATGAACGATCGAAGGTTACCACCCCTATTTATATATTTTTCTACATCATTTAATACTAAAGAAATTCATATACCTAACCCAACGTTTGTTCTATGGTAATTAATTAACATTTTTTATTGAAATATTTTTCAATAGGTGACTTTGCTCATTTGGACATTTCAGTTTTAAAGCTATTTAAGTCCTCTTTCATTTGATACCAAACCTTTTTTAATTTGGATAAGCGGTTTGTTTATTGTCCGGAAAGGACTTTTGGTTGAGAATAAAAAATATTTGGCCAAGTTTAACTCGTAAAGAAAATAACTGTTACTTTCGGTCCCTTCAATATTCGCATTCGCAAAAGATCCGCATTGATTACTGCGAATGCGAAAACGAATGCGAATGTTAAAATTAATGCGGAAGCTTGGCGGTTGCGAATGCGAATGCGAATATTCGCAACAACCCTGGTACATACATAAATAAATACATACAGATGTTCCTGCCTTACTTCCAAGCTGGGCCTGCTAATTTTGCTTTACGCTGTCCAAATCCTGTAATTTAAATTAAGAAAGTTTTAAATTATTATTTAATGATCCATAAGAATTTGTTTTTGTAAGTTACTCTTACCAAAGCTTTTTTCAGTCAAAGAAGTCGGCCAATGTCCCTTTTATGTAGTTAGGTGGTTAGAATGGCAGTATTGTATACTTCATTGCCTCTTCTAAAGATTTGAAGTAACTTATTTATCTGAACACAATTTTTCCGACAAACAATGCAAACATACATATGAAAGTTTTTCATTATAGCTAGGTAGCTTTTTAAATTCCAATGCAAAACATTTTAGTCTCAAATATTTTTCATACTTAATTGACTGAAAATAAATTAACGTTTTTATTTAAAAAATGCCTAGTTTTATTTTGCTTGTTGAAAATTGTTTCGCACTACAACTTGTTGGGACAATATTCTAAAATGTTTAATTTTAGTTTTGAAAATACGCATTTTTGGCGCTATTTCTTTAATGTCGTTTGTTCTCCTCAGTAAAAAAAGGTGAATATATTAAAACGATCGTTTTTGTTTTGCGAATGTTTCGTTTTAAAGACGTAAACACAAATACTGTATTTTTTATTTTGTATGAAGTAGAATTATATCAAAAATTTTTATTTTACAATTTCTTTTAAAAACTTGCGATTTAACTGTATCATTTTCTCTGTGCACATTTGCGAACTCGTTCACCTTTGCGAATGACAAAATTAAAGAAAAACATATCCCCATTTTACCGCAATTGTGCATTTTAAAATGGATATTTGTATTTTTGAAACAAAATTTAATGGATTTATTC
>NW_023458571.1:129589-137589 GCF_013731165.1 Rhagoletis pomonella | reverse complement strand
AAATGAGAATGCACACTCAATTGTTTCAATCATTACACAGCTCTGGTACATACATAGGTTATTGTTACCTATGCACATATCAAACAGAAAAATATGGTTGCAACAAATCGCATAATATACATATGTATGTATGTACTTACATAAATATTAGGGCAATTCATCTAAATGCGTAAATGCCTCGTAACCACGTCACCTTTATTAATTTTGTATGAAAACACTGTTTATTTACGAGTTTTACTCGGCATTTTATGAAGCATTTACGCGTTTATATGAATACCCATTAGGCCGGGTAGAAATTCTAATTTTTCTCAAATCCCTTGGTAATAGTGAAAATATATTGTATCGTGAAGTGAACAGCAAGCCTGCAAAATATTAGCCTTTTATTTTAATTGTAAGAGCCCGCGAATCGACCGCCAATTGACCCACAGCACACTAGTCGAATAAGACCAATTCTTGTTAAAAATTCTGGGTTCAGCAAAAAGGTTTGGTGCGTATTTTTAGGTAATGAATCCGTTAACGCAAAAGATAAAGTCAAATATCATTCCCCGCACATTTTTTTATTTTTTTTCATCATATTATTATCATAAATCAGTAACAGTAAGTCTCCCTTCAATTTGGTAATTATTACGTACTAGAGTCCAGCGCAATTGTATTTGCCGCATTTCATTCAATAAGTACTCCTTGCATTGTACTCTACTCCCAACACATTGTTACTTTTTTTCCGCATACATACACTACTTGGCGTTGAGAGAGTAAATACTTGACGTACTTGCTATTACTCCACCAAAGTAGGTACTCTACTTTCCCTCATCGCGTACGAGAGATATTTGCTGCTGCCAAAAGGGAGTAGCAAATCTACTCTCTGTATACTTGTAGTACGGTAAGTACTTGCGTATTAAATTTCAATTCTGGTTGTTAGCCTACTAGTTGATATCGTTTGCAGCGCTGGTCAGTGAAATTGAAAGAGTAAAAATAGAATATGGAAATCGACGATGTATGGAAATGTTTACGGCCTTATTTATAAAAAATTACGTAGATTTAGACAGTTGTTTAATGTGACATTTTCATAAAACTTTTGTATTCAAGCAGCTTTTTAAATCTATGTATGTACTTAAATTTTTATGAAAGTATTATTTCTCGTCTCTAATTTTCTATAAAACTATTTGCAGTCATTAACCAACAAATAAGTTGTCAAAAACAATAACTTAAGCAATGCTGCTATACGAAATAAAATTATTAGTGGCAAATCAAAATTTTGAAAAGTGCCGATTTTCACACTCGATAGTTGGACATGGTAGCGACGAGATGTACGAGCATTGTTTTCTTAAGAGCTGCATACTGATTTAAGAAATTTTTTATAGAAGAAAATTTATTTTCCATTTATTGTGCGTAATTTTATATGAATTTTTAGTTTTTCTTGAGAGCCTTTACAAATAAAAAAAATTTCGGAATATGTACATACATATGTACATACATACGCAGCCATATAACTTGATTTCAAGAGAAACGAATTTTCATTTGGCACGTTCAGAAGGCGAAACAGCTCAGTAACTGGTGCGATTGCACCTTCTGAACGCGTTGTTGCGTACTTCTGATCAACTGAATAGTTGCGTGTTAGATGATCGTAATATTTTTCTGATCATTTGAGACAACATGTTGGTGTGTACCTTTGAGAGTTGAATTTGACCGCTAATGTATGAAGTCGTTCAAAAGACGCATAGCGATCACTGATTTTTGTTTAGCAACTGCTGCGCCTTCTGAACCTACCTATTGATAACTTTTTTTTTTTGATAACACTGCGACAGCTCAAATTGGTATTGAGTAAACCCAAATGCAAGATAGAGTTTTTGAATTTCATTGAGTTTTTTTAATAAATACTGAAATTAGAGGTGTATGAATGGCGAAAGAAAAACTTCATCCGATTTTTTTTAAATCGAAACTACATTTTAACATATGTACATATGTCCATGCATACATAAATATATTTAATATGAACCCATGGTTTCAATTCTACGCATATCGTCAGGGTTTTCCTCACAACTTGGTTTTGCTGCAGTGAAGCGACAGAACAAGTGACGAGAAAAAATATATGCGGACACTTACATATATATGTATCTATGCACATACGTATCTATGCACATACGTATCTATGCACATACGTATCTATGCACATACATATCTATGCACATACGTATCTATGCACATACGTATCTATGCACATATGTATGTATCTATGCACATACGTATCTATGCACATACATACATATGTACTTAGGTATGTATATCAGCATTTTAGTTGAAAGTACGTTTTGCTCGTCGCTCTCTTCATCGCTCCACTACATTCCTGTCCTTAGTTTTTTTCAGATACCACAAATGCGCGATCCAGAAAATTCTTCTATCATTCTTGCCACAAATGTAGGTATGTTTTCTTCGAAAATACTCAAGTACTACCAGTAGAGTACTCTACTGTCAAATACCTTTTACTCGCAGTAGTTGCGGAAGGCAAAGTAAATACTCTACGCGTGTTGCTATTGATCGGTAGTTTACGTACGCTTGCTGAAACTGGTTTATGCTTACTCACAATTGACCCGAACGATGAAAGTAGGGGATGGAAAGTATTTGCGCGGCGATCGGATGTCTTGTTGGGCCGTTTAAATGGAATTGCGCAGGAGTCTATTACGTACCGATCGAGTAACATTTACCAAAGTTATATCGAAAAACTTAAGCGGATCTCAAGAACCGGATTGCAGAAAAGTGTGCCAGGGAGTGACTTTTTTCGTTCAAGCTGAATGCAAAGCAATATCGTCCAATTGGAGAGTCCTCAAAAGGATTTTTGTATATCTAAACCAGTGGTGCACAGCGTTGACAGAGCTCCCAATACAAGCGCAATATTTTTGTATCTGTATGTGTGTACTCAGCAAAACAGCTCGCGCATGTGATACTTACAGCATGAAGTACAACGCAAACTGACCGACTGCTAGCGGCGTAAAAGTTCGGTAGCTGCGCACACACGACCAGTGTTGCCAGAACTTTTTGGGCCGACCGGCTAGATTGGCAAAAAAGCGGCTGAAAACGGCTAAAATGTTTTAGTGAAATTTCACATAGACTCTGGCAAAAAACGGCTAAAATGTTTTAGTGAAAATTCACATGCTTTATTTAAATAAATCGCAAGAAACGAAAGACTAGTTAACACCATTAATTTATATCGAGTGTATATTCCTCATCATCAAACGAATCACTATTGTATATATCACCTGAATTCATTAATTTTAAGAGATCGTCATCTACAGTAAAATTACGGCAGCATTTTCCTTCACGTTTTAAACCGTATCTTTTATATAAAATAGCGTTTAACGTTTTAACGCACATTGGATTTCTTTGCTTAGTTTTTATTATATTCATTGAACTAAATATTCGCTCTACTTCTGCATTACTTATAGGCAAAACAAGGAAACTAAAAACTAGGTTGGAAAGGTCAGCAAAAGGGTTTTCTCCTAGGGCATTTCTAAATTGATAAATTTCGGCCCAAAATTTTACAGTTGAGTCTAAATTACTCTAGGTATGTAAGGTTAACCGTTGCCATTGCATCTCTATGGATGTTATTCCGTCAGCATTATATTTGTGTTTTTGTTGCTGTAGTTGAACAAATACTTTTGGTTTAATTACTCTTAATGCATTTCCAACCGAAAAAAGTAAATTTTTTTTAGTGTGGCAATATTTGTAGGGAGGCGTTGGCCTAATGACTTTATTAAAGTGATAATAAAATAGCGACCATTTTTTCGAATTATTTTCTCGGCTTCGTTGTCAAAAGCGTTTGTGCTTACTTTTGTTTTTAAACACTCTTCAAAACTGTGATAAAACTGAGGAAATGGAGCAAGGTATGGTTCCAACGGGGAGCATATAGGATCAAATGTGTCCGCGCTAATAACCACTAGGGAGCATAGATGCGAAAGTAAAACATTGAGTTCATTAAAAATCTTCATTGGTTCTGCATTATTGCTTTCAAACAACTTGTTTACTTTTTGCACCTGAAAATTAGGCAAATAGTAAAATCGGCTAAAAACGGCTAAATTTTTTTTACAAACAGGCTAACAAATCGGCTGCCGGCTAGATCGAATTTTCTCCGGCTAGTTGCTATCAAAACCGGCTAAATCTAGCCGGAAAACGGCTAAAATGGCAACGCTGCACACGACTTGTGTGTGAAAGCCGAGTAGCTCCCGGAGACATAGTTGCCAACTTAGTGCTTTAAACACTAGATTTAGTGCTTTTTGAAAATTAAAACGCCAAAAATAATGGTTTAGTGCCTAGTTAAGTATTTGTTTTTCTATTTTCGTGATTATTGATTTATTACACAGTTCGAAAAATTTAAAATTTTTTTGCCACCTGAGTGGAACCGTTTTGTGTAGATTTTTCGGTGCTGAATCCAAATCTAGCTGCAGTTTCGCAAGCATGAATGCGTATTTATTTATACATGTAAATATTGGTTATTTTTTTACTTTTGTTTACCACAAACTGTTATGAAAAAGAGTATCCTTTGATAAAAAAAAAAAATTGAGTGCTTTTATTGCGGTAAAACGCTCTTTTTTCCAAGGTTTGGTGCTTTTTGAAACTGAAAAGTTGGCAACACTGCCCGGAGACTCCCGTGTGCATCACTGATCTAAACACGTATTGCACCTCCCCTACCTTCATATAACGGCAAATTTAGAAACCGCGAAAAATGTGCTTCTTCGGTGACTAATGAAACCATTCCGCACCAATTTTGAAGACAACATAAATGGACTTAAAGTGGGCGTTTCTCACCCTAGTTGTTTTATGTTAATGTTTGTAAATACTTATATGCTTGAAACTACTATTAACTTATCAAACGATTACTAAACTTTGACAAAACATGTTTGACTTCATTCACCACGATCTTGAAAACTGACCAAATCGGCGTGACCACACTCATGGCCATCTTAATATTAAATAAACATCCGAAGACATTAAAACGTTTGAAATAAATCGCGTCTCTCTTTTTTGCATTTTTCACTTGGTGGCTGAAGTAATGAAGAATTGAAAATTCATAAGGGAAAATTATAGTTTTTGTAAGTTTTATCATAATATCTTAAAAACTTGGAGACTTATTGAAAAATGATAAATGAATGTGAGGTATTAAATTTAATAGTAATTTAGTATATCGTCCTGTCTATAACAATTGACGCATTCCATAGATATTACAAGCCAAAGTTTCATTTTCAAAATTCATACATTTTGATTCAATTGCGCGGGCTAAAGATAAGTTTTAAATTAATCTTTCGTGGCCAATAACAATTGGCTTAGACATAAGACATCATAATATTACTATTACAATACGGTCAAATGCATTTCATTTTCCCCCATACAAAATCGACTCAGCCTACTACACATATTGTTTTCAGACTGCTATTCAAAGTTCATCGAAAGGAGAAATTTCAGCAAAGCAAAAATTAGTGGAGACCCTGCGTGACAAAAATACTAATATTCAGGTGAATAGCATTTGAAACTCTTGAGATTGTTTGGTTAATTAAAACTGACTCTTTGACTAATTTTGAACTGTTTTAATATTCAGATAGGAAATTACCCAAGAAGTCTATTGTATTTAACAAAATAATCTTTCTTTTAGACGACTTTAGCAAATGATTGGTCAAGATATACACCAAATAAACTCAGGCCACCAGTAAATAAAAAATTAAGACCGTTAATGCCCGTTTCGAATTATGTACTTCTTGCAAAGGAAAAATATTATAAACAAAAACAAATATTAATTGGAGAGGAGGTAAAGTTCAGAAAGAAAGAACAAGAACATGGTGAACGGAAACGACAAAGGGAAGAAGAGGAACATGAAACTAAAATTAAAATTTTACAATTTGAACTGAAACTTAAAGAAAAAGAGCTTAATATGAAGTAAAAATAAATAAATTACACAGATATAACATTTGTTTTTTACTTTTTTAAGTATGTACATAAAAGATATTTACATCCTTGCAAAATGGTTCAAAATCAAAAGCTGCCTAATGTTACTTGCCGAATTGTTTTCACTATGGTGTTGTGGAAGCAGTTCTATGTCATTATCTTCCTCATTCAACGAAGCTTCTGGAATAACTTCGTTCTCTTCAATAGCCAAATTATGTAATACTGCAGCTGCAATTATGATGTTGAAGACATTTTCTAACTTAACTCGCATTCCCAACTTCAAAATAGGAAACCTGCGCTTCTACACCCAATACTGTCTTTCAACAACGCATCGTGTTCTGATGATTGACTCATTGTATAGATTTTCTGCAGGTGTATGGGGTTTCTGCAGTTTTGTCATAAGATAAGGTTTTAAATTATAGCCACTATCACCCACCAGCATATATGTTCCGAATTCGCCATTTTCAAAACTCCGCTTTAATCTACTATTATTGAATATAATTTGATCATGGCATGATCCAGGCCATCGTGCAACAATGTCTTTAATTTTTAGATCGCTGTCTGAAACTTTTTGCACATCTACTCAAAAAAATTGTTTTCGTGTTCTAAAAATCTCAGCATCGTCTCCTACCGGTGAATCTATTTTAATAAGCGTGCAATCTATTGCACCTATGACACGAGGAAGTCGTGCGATTTTATAAAATTTAGCTGCACTATTCCTCATTTCCTCAATTGTTTCATACATTTTGATGTGCTGCCTGTGCAATGAAGCGATAGCATTTGAAACTTTGCGGGTGATCCTGCAAGCTGAAGCGGTAGAAACACCAGTGAAATCAGCAACTGCTTTCTGCATACATCCAAGGGCGTAAAACTTGGTTTACTGGTTTGACACTTCCACCCCTGCAAACAATTTTATGTTTACATTTATATGGACGTGAAAGAAGCGTCAACAAGATTACCTGTTAGTTGGTGTCGCTATCAAATATTCAATTGATTCTAAGAGTGAATGAAAAGTTAATTTGGTAATTCTTAAACGTGTGAAGAAATCCAAATCGACGAACTTTTCTAAATGGTTTACGCGCTCTCTGTATATTTTTGTGCGTCTCATAAAAACGTATTCGTCGTCAGAATCACTTGACGAACTAGATGTATTTGAATGATCCATTATAATAAACACAAAAATATGTACTCTTAAGGAAAATCTGCTCAAAAACTTAAAGATATAATTATAACGACATACTTAATAATAATAACATACTTATTTTTTTTCTTATAAAAGGGACCTTTAAGTCACTTAAATTTCCATTATTGGGTATTTAACTTTAGCTTTATCTTTAAAGTGGCTTTATGAAATCGATCAGCAAAATAAATCACCCTTTAAATTTTAAAGTATTATTTTATTATGAAATCGGCCCTAAGTCTCAAAATATAATTCTTCGAAGACTTACAGCCGTATTCTAACAAAGTCACAAACTTTAGCTCATCACTGCTGTGATTTCTACTGCGCCCTAAAGCTTGCCACTGCAAAAAATGTGCCGCTCCATACAAATTTTTAAATTTTTGTTTATTTTTCTAGCACTCAAAATCGAATTTTTTGTGACACATTTCTCGGCGCACTAGAAATCACAACAGTTATGAGCTAAGTTTTGCGACCCTGTTAGAATAGAGGGGTTAAAAACAAAATATTTCCTTGATAATTATTATGAGGAGACTTTCACAATAATAATAATGTTTGGCCGAGCTTCTCCTCCGATTTGTTGCGTGCCTATAGTTTTACGTCGACTCCGAACGGCGATTGCTTTTTTATGAGTAGCTGTTTTTCATGGCAGAAATACACTCGAAGGTTTGCAATTGCCTACCGAGGGGCGACCGCTACTAGAAAAAGGCCTTTTTTGTTTTTTAATTTTTGTCGTTGGGTTGGGTTGAAGCGCGCACTGCTAATCACTACACCACAGCGGTCGCCATTATATAAGTCTCAAAGTAATAGTTATCGATGACTTTAAAAAATTGTCTTACGAAAATATGGATGACTTTTTTGAAACTCCACCAAGAAATAATTATTATTCTGG
>NW_023458571.1:128418-129489 GCF_013731165.1 Rhagoletis pomonella | reverse complement strand
TTCGTCGTTTCCGTTCACCATGTTCTTGTTCTTTCTTTCTGAACTTTCAAATGGTATAGCAGTGCGTGCACTGCCAAGTAGGTATGTATGTATAACAGAGCCTATATGTAGAGTCTATATACATATGTAAATATGTTACAAATCGTCCATCTTTTATACGGCGTTTCCACGCATCGTAATTCGCTCTCCCATTCGTCATTCGCCTTACAAATTACCTTCCGAATCAGGTAATTCGCCATACAAAAATTTTAGAGCGAATTACCTCACTTGTAGGTAATTTAGATCGAATTACCATCCGAATGACTAACGAATCGGTGCCTGCTCTAATTTTCATCGGAAATATATCGAAGTTGTCACCGGCCTGGTCCCATTTGCTGGCACTTTTTCTAGTTATAGAATAATATTAATAAAATATTCTCTATATAAATCAAAAATTGTTGATGATAGCTTAAATTTTAGCTCCATCTTCGATATTTGCAGTACACAAAAATAATAATAAATAGTGAAGAACAAGAACAAGAACTAGAGCTGCTAAACGAATTACTAATTTGTGTCGTGGAAACAGGGTAAATCACGAATTACTTAGCGAATTACTTCGAGGGCGAATTACGAATGGTGGAAACATCGTATTAGGACGTTTTCACCATGTCTAGTTAACGCTAACTGGAGGTTCATCCTTCAGTTAAGCACATCGACTGCCTTATTGATCCCATGTAATATGCAGGGAGTCGATAACGACGTTTAACTGGGAGTAAAAATTAACCAGAGACGGTGCAAACGCCCCTTAGAACTTTCAAGTCCTGTTCACTCTTTAGTAGTCAATGTAAACTAAAAAAATTGTCATATTTTGGGGTGTTTATATTATACGGTGTTCTCATTATCACGCGTGCACTGTACACCAGGCGACAAATTAAAGTGCACACCTTGGTCTAATATATATATTCACAATTTTTTGCATTATTTATTTATGAAAAAAGTCCATTTAGTGTGTACATACTTCTACATATTTTGTATCATAAGTAAAGACCCAGAATAATAATTATTTCTTGGTGGAGTTTCAAAAAAGTCATC
>NW_023458571.1:123300-128318 GCF_013731165.1 Rhagoletis pomonella | reverse complement strand
ATTTTTTCGTAAGACAATTTTTTAAAGTCATCGATAACTATTACTTTGAGACTTATATAATGGCGACCGCTGTGGTATAGTGATTAGCAGTGCGCGCTTCAACCCAACCCAACGACAAAAATAAAAAACAAAAAAGGCCTTTTTCTAGTAGCGATCGCCCTCGGTAGGCAATGGCAAACCTTCGAGTGTATTTCTGCCATGAAAAACAGCTACTCATAAAAAAGCAATCGCCGTTCGGAGTCGACGTAAAACTGTAGGCACGCAACAAATCTGAGGAGAAGCTCGGCCAAACATTATTATTATTGTGAAAGTCTCCTCATAATAATTATCAAGGAAATATTTTGTTTTTAACCCCTCTATTCTAACAGGGTCACAAAACTTAGCTCATCACTGTTGTGATTTCTAGTGCGCCGAGAAATGTGTCACAAAAAATTCGATTTTGAGTGCTAGAAAAATACACAAAAATTTAAAAGTTTGTATGGAGCGGCACATTTTTTGCAGCGGCAAGCTTTAAGGCGCAGTAGAAATCACAGCAGTGATGAGCTAAAGTTTGTGACTTTGTTAGAATACGGCTGTAAGTCTTCGAAGACTTATATTTTGGGACTTAGGGCCGATTTCATAATAAAATAATACTTTAAAATGTAAAGGATGATTTATTTTGCTGATCGATTTCATAAAGCCACTTTAAAGATAAAGCTAAAGTTAAATACCCAATAATGGAAATTTAAGTGACTTACAGGTCCCTTTTATAAGAAAAAAAAAATAAGTATGTTATTTTCGTCGTTATAATTATATATTTAAGTTTTTGAGCAGATTTTCCTTAAGAGTACATATTTTTGTGTTTTTTATAATGGATCATTCAAATACATCTAGTTCGTCAAGTGATTCTGACGACGATTACGTTTTTATGAGACGCACAAAAATATACAGAGAGCGCGTAAACCATTTAGAAAAGTTCGACGATTTGGATTTCTTCACACGTTTTAGAATTACCAAATTAACTTTTCATTCACTCTTAGAATCAATTGAATATTTGATAGCGACACCAACTAACAGGTAATCTTGTTGACGCTTCTTTCACGTCCATATAAATGTAAACATAAAATTGTTTGCAGGGGTGGAAGTGTCAAACCAGTAAACCAAGTTTTACCTACACTCAGATTTTAAGCCCTTGAATGTATGCAGAAAGCAGTTGCTGATTTCACTGGTGTTTCTACCGCTTCAGCTTGCAGGATCACCCGCAAAGTGTCAAATGCTATCGCTTCATTGCACAGGCAGCACATCAAAATGTATGAAACAAATGAGGAATAGTGCAGCTAAATTTTATAAAATCGCACGATTTCCTTGTGTCATAGGTGCAATAGATTGCACGCTTATTAAAATAGATTCACCGGTAGGAGACGATGCTGAGATTTTTAGAACACGAAAACAATTTTTTTTGAGTAAATGTGCAAACAGTTTCAGACAGCGATCTAAAAATTAAAGACATTGTTGCACGATGGCCTGGATCATGCCATGATCAAACTATATTCAATAATAGTAGATTAAAGCGGAGTTTTGAAAATGGCGAATTCGGAACATATATGCTGGTGGGTGACAGTGGCTATAATTTAAAACCTTATCTTATGACAAAACTGCAGAAAACCCATACACCTGCAGAAAATCTACACAATGAGTCAATCATCAGAACACGATGCGTTGTTGAAAGACAGTATTGGGTGTAGAAGCGCAGGTTTCCTATTTTGAAGTTGGGAATGCGAGTTAAGTTAGAAAATGTCTTCAACATCATAATTGCAACTGCAGTATTACATAATTTGGCTATTGAAGAGAACGAAGTTATTCCAGAAGCTTCGTTGAATGAGGAAGATAATGACATAGAACTGCTTCCACAACACCATAATGAAAACAATTCGGCAAGTAACATTAGGCAGCTTTTGATTTTGAACCATTTTGCAAGGATGTAAATATATTTTATGTACATACTTAAAAAAGTAAAAAACAAATGTTATATCTGTGTAATTTATTTATTTTTACTTCATATTAAGCTCTTTTTCTTTAAGTTTCAGTTCAAATTGTAAAATTTTCATTTTAGTTTCATGTTCCTCTTCTTCCCTTCGTCGTTTCCGTTCACCATGTTCTTGTTCTTTCTTTCTGAACTTTACCTCCTCTCCAATTAATATTTGTTTTTGTTTATAATATTCTTCCTTTGCAAGAAGTACATAATTCGAAACGGGCATTAACGGTCTTAATTTTCTATTTACTGGTGGCCTGAGTTTATTTGGTGTATATCTTGACCAATCATTTGCTAAAGTCGTCTAAAAGAAAGATTATTTTGTTAAATACAATAGACTTCTTGGGTAATTTCCTATCTGAATATTAAAACAGTTCAAAATTAGTCAAGGAGTCAATTTTAATTAACCAAACAATCTCAAGAGTTTCAAATGCTATTCACCTGAATATTAGTATTTTTGTCACGCAGGGTCTCCACTAATTTTTGCTTTGCTGAAATTTCTCCTTTCGATGAACTTTGAATAGCAGTCTGAAAACAATATGGGTATTAGGCTGGGTCGATTTTGTATGGAGGAAAATGAAATGCATTTGACCGTATTGTAATAGTAATATTATGATGTCTTATGTCTAAGCCAATTGTTATTGGCCACGAAAGATTAATTTAAAACTTATCTTTAGCCCGCGCAATTGAATCAAATTGTATGAATTTTGAAAATGAAACTTTGGCTTGTAATATCTATGGAATGCGTCAATTGTTATAAACAGGACGATATACTAAATTACTATTAAATTTAGTACCTCACATTCATTTATCATTTTTCAATAAGTCTCCAAGTTTTTAAGATATTAAGATAAAACTTACAAAAACTATAATTTTCCCTTATGAATTTACAATTCTTCATTACTTCAGCCACCAAGTGAAAAATGCAAAAAAGAGAGACGCGATTTATTTCAAACGTTTTAATGTCTTCGGATGTTTATTTAATATTAAGAGGGCCATGAGTGTGGTCACGCCGATTTGGTCAGTTTTCAAGATCGTGGTGAATGAAGTCAAACATGTGTTGTCAAAGTTTAGGAATCGTTTGATAAGTTAATAGTAGTTTCAAGCATATAAATATTTACAAACATTAACATAAAACAATTAGGGTGAGAAACGCGCACTTTAAGTCCATTTATGTTTTCAAAATTGGTGCGGAATGGTTTCATTAGTCACCGAAGAAGCACATTTTTCGCGGATTCTAAATTTGCCGTTATATGAAGGTAGGGGAGGTGCAATAAGTGTTTAGATCAGTGATGCACACGGGAGTCTCCGGGAGCTACTCGGCTTTCACACACAAGTCGTGTGTGCGCAGCTACCGAACTTTTACGCCGCTAGCAGCCGGTCAGTTTGCGTTTGTACTTCATGCTGTAAGCATCGCATGCGCGAGCTGTTTTGCTGAGTACACACATACAGATACAAAAATATTGCGCTTGTATTGGGAGCTCTGCCAACGCTATGCACCACTGGTTTAGATATACAAAAATCCTTTTGAGGACTCTCCAATTGGACGATATTGCTTTACATTCAGCTTGAACGAAAAATGTCACTCCCTGGCACACTTTTTTGTAATCCGGTTCTTAAGATCCGCTTAAGTTTTTCGATATAACTTTGATAAATGTTACTCGATCGGTACGTAATAATTACCAAATTGAAGGGAGACTTACTGTTACTGATTTATGATAATAATATGATGAAAATCGGTCAGATCATAGACAAATTATTTTAAAATAAAAAAATGTGCGAGAAATGATATTTGACTTTATCTTTTGCGTTAACGGATTCATTACCTAAAAATACGCACCAAACCTTTTTGCTGAACCCAGAATTTTTAACAAGAATTGGTCTTATTCGACTAGTGTGCTGTGGGTCAATTGGCGGTCGATGCGCGGGCTCTTACAATTAAAATAAAAGGCTAATATTTTGCAGGCTTGCTGTTCACTTCGCGATACAATATATTTTCACTATTACCAAGGGATTTGAGAAAAATTAGAATTCCGACCCGCCCTAATGGGTATTCATTTAAACGCGTAAATGCTTCATAAAATGCCGAGTAAAACTCGTAAATAAACAGTGTTTTCATACAAGTTTAATTAAGGTGACGTGGTTACGAGGCACTTACGCATTTAGATGAATTGCCCTAATATTTATGTAAGTACATACATAGATATGTATATTGTGCGATTTGTTGCAACCATACTTTTCTGTTTGATATGTGCATTGTTTTATTGTTACCTATGTATGTACATATGTACTTACAAAATCTTCAGCTGCAATTTCAACTGGATTTTCTTTATATAAATCAACTGGATCTAGCACAATGACCTACGAAAATAAGACTCTGAATATGACGATATACATACTTAGACAAATATGAATTATTACATCTTATACTCTAGAGGATTGTCTTCTTCGATGTTTTCTATAAGCATTGACTCATCTAGGCTGCAAGCGGCATCGGAATCATTTGGATTCTGAAGACCAATAACAGTTTTTTCATTCATCACTGCTAAAACTGCTTCAATCACCGGGTTCCAGTCAAGCTGCTTTGACGGTCCTCCTCCTGTTCCTTATAAATATCTTTTATTTTCAGCTGCAGATTTTCCGGCTCTGGTTTTCAAGTTGTCAGACTTAGATTATAGTTGCTCTACAGATCTTGCTTGTTTACTTGGCTCTTTGGAATTGAATTCTGCAGCTATTTTCGTCCATGCTTGATTCTGTTATAAAAGGGAGCCAATAAGATTACGAACTTTAAATTTAGTTCAAATATTCAGAAAACCTTTTCAAAATTATTGACTTTGTCTGTGGTCCTGCATTCAATAATAGCTTTGAATTTTTCGACTTCATGAACAAGAAGCAGATCTTCCTCGCTTGTAAAATTTGAAGAGCGCTTTCTCTGTTTCGTGCTTTGGGCTTCCATTTTACTTCCACTTTAAAAAATGCACATAAAAATTTACAAATATATTTTATT
>NW_023458571.1:115430-123200 GCF_013731165.1 Rhagoletis pomonella | reverse complement strand
CTTCCACTTTAAAAAATGCACATAAAAATTTACAAATATATTTTATTTTGAAATAATTAAACAAACGTAAAATTACAAATTATTGTTGATTATGATAATCAGCTGCTACAATTTTGCCGAGATCAGGATTGCCCCCTTTATTATTTTCATTTAAATTAACCTTTTGTTATTACTCAATTCTTCTTCTTCTTTATTGGCGCTGTAACCGCCTAAGCGATTTTGGCCGAGTCCAAAACAGCACGCCAGCCAAGTCCTTCTCCACCTGGTCTTTCCAACGCAGAGAAGGTCTTCCTCTGTTACCAGCATCTCGGCCCGCGTTGAATATTTTCAGAGCCGGAGCGTTTCTGTCCATTCGAACGACATGGCCAAGTCAGCGGAGCCGCTGAATTTTAATTCGCTGAACTATGTATATAGTTGTAAAACTCATACAGCTCGTCGTTAAATCGTATGCGATATTCGCACTCACCAACGCGTAAAGGTCCAAGAGCCGCCTCATCAGATGCTTTCATGTCCATGCACCAGCACAGGCATGATTAGTGACTTATAGAGTGTGATCTTTGTACGACGAGAGAGGACTTTACTTCTTAATTGCCTCTCAGCCCAAAGTAGCACTTGTTGGCAAGAGTGATTCTCCATTGGATTTCAAGGCTGAGATTATTATTGGTGTTAATGCCGTTCCCAAATAAACGAAGTCATCTACTTTTTCAAACTTGTAACTGTCAACAGTGACGTGGGTGCTAAGACGCGTATGCTCTGACTGTTTGTGTGATGACAGGAGATACTTCGTTTTGTCCTCGTTCACCAACAGACCCATTCACTTTGCTTCTATACCCAATCCCGAGAAGGCAGAACCGACTTAGTCCTTGTTTTTACCGATAATATCGATGTCGTCGGCATACGCCAGCAACTGTACGCTCTTGTAAAGTATTGTGCCTGAGCGGTTCAGTTCTGCGGCTCTTATTATCTTCTCCAACATCAGATTAAAGAAATTACACGAGAGGGAGTCCCCTTCTCTGAAACCTGGTTTGGTATCAAACGGCTCGGGGAGGTCCCCCCCTATTCTGACGGAGCTGGTGGTATTGCTCAACGTCATTTTACACAGCCGTATTAGTTTCGCGGCGATACCAAATTCAGACATCGCGGCATAAAGGAAACTTCTCTTCGTGCTGTCGAAAGTGGCGTTGAAATCGACAAATAGATGGTGTGTGTCGATCCTTTTCTCGCAGGTCTTTTTCAAGATTTGGCGTATTGTGAATACCTGATAAGGTCCAATCAGTTCGTTGACGGTGGGCTTCAGTCTTTCGCACAATACACTCGATAAGACCTTATAACCTATGCTTAGAAGGCTGATTCCGCGGTAGTTGGCGCGAATGGCGGGGTCGCCTTTCTTGTGGATTGGGCAGAGCACACTTAAATTGCAGTCGTCGGGCATGCGTTCATCTGACCATATTCTGCGTACAAGCTGATGCATTCACCTCATCAGCTCCTCGCCACCGTACTTGAATAGCTCGGCTGACAGGCCGTCAGCTCCAGCAGCTTTGTTGTTTTTCAGCCGCGTAATCGCTATTCGTACCTCGTCATAGTCAGGCGGTGGGACAGCTACTCCATCATCATCGACTGGGGACTCGGGTTCGTCTTCTCCACTACTTTCAGCGCTGCTACCATTCAGTAGGTTGTAAAAGTGTTCCCTCCACAATTTAAGTACATTCTGGACATCGGTCACTAGGTCGCCATTGTTGTTCTTACCGGAGTTTGCCCCGGTGTTGAAACCTTCCGTAAGTCTCCTAACCCTCTGGTAGAATTTTCGAGCGTTCTTCCTGTCGGCCAGCATCTCAAGCTCTTCGCACTCAAATGTATCACTTTTATGTATTTTTTTAATATATCGACCCCTTTGCGCAAAATTATCGTATGTTACATTTTTCACTCCAAAAATTGACTGCAAATTTTATTCTATGCATTTTTTTCTTGTGGGCGAAATTATTGTATGTGCTAAGAAATTAGAATGTAGAGGCTTTACAAAAAAGTCTTTTGTTTAGTTATATTTCTCAATTATCACAGCAAGGCTAAACTTTGGTATTAATAGTGCTAGCCAAAGCAGAGAAAAATACAAAGAATACTTCATGTAAAATACAAAGAACACTTTCCTGCCGAAGGCCGAAGCCGATGACGAAGATAACAAAAAAAAGCGGAATAGGCCGAATACCGAAGCAAGGCCGAACTTTCGGTCGGACACTATGACATTCATAAAAGTATTTTCGCAATAATTATGAGTGAGAAAAATTTTTAAATCTTAAAGGACGGGAGCTGTTCAGGACAATTTTGGGCCTTTTTGGGAACACTCCGGACTTTTTTTGGGACTAGTTCAGGCCCCACGCACTTATTTTTATACCAGAGCACACTTGTGTATTATAACTAGGGAAGACAAAAATATGCACAAAAAACTTAATTATGTGATCATTAAAATGACTCCAATATATTAAAGATATGCTTGATATATGCACCAAAACTGTATATAACGAAAATTTTTTATGTTAGCGCATAAAAAGTTTTTGTACATACATACAAAATGTATTTAACAACCCAGCGGACCAAAGTGAGATGCGAGATTTAACCCGGAAAAACTCTCGCAAATGAATCGGGAAACGATAGCAATATGATTTATATGTCGTTCAGTTTGTGGCAGTGAATCTTTCATTTACGATGGTTGGATGGAATATCGTTAGTGAGCATTTGGCGATATATTTTGCAAGGTTGTTTTGATATTTCTAGCGATAAGCATAGAATACTAAATGTGATACGTTTTCGATTCAAAATAGAATATAAAAAAAATATTTTTGACAAGCCGGCATTAATATCAAATAAGTATCGCAAGAGATATCGCAAAAGGTCCACAAGAAATAAGGGTTGAAAGACTTATATTTATTTCATTCCCCATTAGTAAATATTTTTTATTATTAGTTAAATGTTTTTATTGTTTAAACTAAAATTCGGACATAGAAGAAATTAAAAACTGAAATTTCACATACATAACTTAAAAGTATTACACACTTCTTTGACAGCTTAAAGGAATCTATTTCTTGAGTATAAATAAAATAAACATTACGAAAACAAGGCACTCTTTAGCCATTGAAGACATTTATAGATGAAACTTCACTCCTTAAAGAAATTAACTCAGCACCTTGACGATCAATTTTGGCTAGTAACTAATAAATTTTATCAATTGTTGCCCTCAGGGTTTCCATAATCTTCGTTATAAGGTTCAATATGTCTGTAAACGTAATAAATAAATTTTGTAAGTAGGCATTAAATAAGAGACTGGGTCCGAACCCGGCTCTCGTGAACTTGTGACAGTTGGAATATAGTATATTTACTTACTTTTTAGACCAATTAAATAAACTCCGGAAAAGACACAGAAAATGATTAATAACAAAAAAATATATCTAGTTTTTAATAAATATTTTTTAATTATTCAGCTGTCGCACACTCGAGTTTGACTAATAAAAGAAAACTAATTTTTTACAATAGTGCAAGTAGAAAATTATTGCACTCGCATTTCTATCGCAATATTCATCCTGCAATGCTCGTGTGCGAGGGTTTTACGATCAAAGAAGTTTCACAATCGTCCTTTGCTCACATGCGAGCTCATTTGCGGATATTTGGCGACACTCTCGCTAAAGGCTCGTGCGCTGGTCCGCTGGGAAAGTGTAATTGAATTTTACATTGCCCTCAGAAAAACCATCCTATAAAGTCAAATTCAAAAAATTTTGTATGAATTTTGAATCGTTTGTTTATATTTTTTGCCATAATAACGAATGATTTTTTAAGAGCTTGATAACTTTTTTTTTAAAAAAAACGCATAAAATTTGCAAAATCTCATCGGTTCTTTATTTGAAACGTTAGATTGGTCCATGACATTTACTTTTTGAAGATAATTTCATTTAAATGTTGACCGCGGCTGCGTCTTAGGTGGTCCATTCGGAAAGTCCAATTTTGGGCAACTTTTTCGAGCATTTCGGCCGGAATAGCCCGAATTTCTTCGGAAATGTTGTCTTCCAAAGCTGGAATAGTTGCTGGCTTATTTCTGTAGACTTTAGACTTGACGTAGCCCCACAAAAAATAGTCTAAAGGCGTCAAATCGCATGATCTTGGTGGCCAACTTACCGGTCCATTTCTTGAGATGAATTGTTCTCCGAAGTTTTCCCTCAAAATGGCCATAGAATCGCGAGCTGTGTGGCATGTAGCGCCATCTTGTTGAAACCACATGTCAACCAAGTTCAGTTCTTCCATTTTTGGCAACAAAAAGTTTGTTAGCATCGAACGATAGCGATCGCCATTCACCGTAACGTTGCGTCCAACAGCATCTTTGAAAAAATACGGTCCAATGATTCCACCAGCGTACAAACCACACCAAACAGTGCATTTTTCGGGATGCATGGGCAGTTCTTGAACGGCTTCTGGTTGCTCTTCACTCCAAATGCGGCAATTTTGCTTATTTACGAAGCCATTCAACCAGAAATGAGCCTCATCGCTGAACAATTTGTCGATAAAAAAGCGGATTTTCTGCCAACTTTTCTAGGGCCCATTCACTGAAAATTCGACGTTGTGGCAGATCGTTCGGCTTCAGTTCTTGCACGAGCTGTATTTTATACGGTTTTACACCAAGATCTTTGCGTAAAATCTTCCATGTGGTCGAATAACACAAACCCAATTGCTGCGAACGGCGACGAATCGACATTTCACGGTCTTCAGCAACACTCTCAGAAACAGACGCAATATTCTCTTCTGTACGCACTGTACGCATTCGTGTGGTTGGTTTAATGTCCAATAAAGTAAACTGAGTGCGAAACTTGGTCACAATCGCATTAATTGTTTGCTCACTTGGTCGATTATGTAGACCATAAATCGGACGTAAAGCGCGAAACACATTTCGAACCGAACACTGATTTTGGTAATAAAATTCAATGATTTGCAAGCGTTGCTCGTTAGTAAGTCTATTCATGATGAAATTTCAAAGCATACTGAGCATCTTTCTCTTTGACACCATGTCTGAAATCCCACGTGATCTGTCAAATACTAATGCATGAAAATCCTAACCTCAAAAAAATCACCCGTTAGTATGTACCTTAAGAGAGGGCCGACCTGAGTTGTCAATCACACCATGTTTAGTACACCTTGCATACATATGTATATATTTAAAAGATAAAAAATTCTCCAGGTGAAAATTTTGCAACAATTTATTGAAGTGTTGTTCCACACAAAAAAATTTTGTTACTGATATTGAGCACTTACAATAGATGCAGTATAAAACTCCCTGCTCAATTCGCAATACACCTGGGGCTGGATTCTGTGACTGTGGGAAAATGTAGTGTACACCGAGTGCAAAACTCACAACCAAAAACTCACCGAATTAAATTCACTGAGTTTTTCGGAAGATAAATGTACACAATTTTGACGGTTAAAACTCATTCTCACTTTTCCTCAATCGCAAAATGAAGAGTGCACACAATTTTCAGTGTACACTCTAAAACTCAGTTATAGAATCCAGCCCCTGGAAACTGTTTAACAGCTTTCGCTAAAAACGAAATATGTTGATTGTATTTTCAACCACCAAAACCGGTTTAGCGCAAAACTTCACTATTGGAAAACAACAGTCAAAATATTTTTACGAGTATATTAATATTAGGTTTGTATAGTAACTTCTCCAGTAAAACATTGCAGCAAGAGCGTAAAAGCAAAATAGAGCGTAAAATTGAGAAGAATAGAAAACTAGCAGAAAAAGTTAATGAACACAAAACTAGCAAAATCTTGCAAGTGAACAGCTGTTGCACTGTTTTGACATTCTGCTGTAAACATTTTACTATTTATAAATCATTTTTAAACGCTTTGCTTTACACACACGCACTCACACAGTCCAGTACATTATTAATATTTTGATTTCCACTCATTTTACTTTTGTTTGTGCTAAACCAATTCAACAAATGGCGGCTTTTGACACTTCTTCTTCTTCTGCTAGCTAATTTATGCTAGTATAAATTTCACTAGCAAGAATTTGCAGCTCTCCTGTGTTGTTTCGCTCTCGATTCAGTGCTCTATTGCAAATTTTTTGGGTTATCATACACTTTTCCAGTATAAACTTGCAGGTTCCAGTACAAATTAGTACTGACTAGTGGTTACTATTTATACAAAGCTACTGTTTACTAGAAAATAACGGGACTTTCCGTAGTTTGTCAGCTTTATCTTTTTGTCAATTAAACAAACCTCGTCAGCAAAGATATTGTCAGATGAAATTATGCGAAAATTAATTAACTTATTACCAAAATAATAATTTTTATGCATTTTTATGCTTTTTCGCCAAAATATGCATTTTGTGTCATAATATGCATTTGCATATTTTTGTCTTCCCTAATTATAACTTTGTTCACATAACGGATGCTTGCAATAGGCAAAACAAATCGAGATAGATATAGACAAATGGAAATATAAATGATCAGAATGAAAAGATAAATCGAATAAGCGGTGACTGTCTGTCCGACCGTCTGTACACACGATAACTCGAGTAAAAATTGAGATATCTTAACGAAGTGTACTTCTTCCGTGCGTAGGACGGACTGCATTGAAAATGGGCAATATCGGATAATAACCACGCTTACCTCCCATATAACTGTAGTTTTCAAAAATACAGAAACTGCGATATTTTAGTAACTACTGAAGATTATTCGTTCAAAATTGATATTTACAATAATTTTTAAACAAAAAATAAGAATATTATAATTTTTTGGAAAATAGGCGTGGCACCGCCCACTTATGATGACATATATGAATCTCGGTAACCGTTCTACCAATTTGTACCTAACTCGGTATGGCTATTGTGCTTGTCACATAAAAGCAAAACGATGAAAATTATTAAAATGGGACTAAAATTACGGTCACTTTTCATATAACTGTAAATTTGAGAAATGTTTGAAACTTCGATATTTCGAAATTTAACGACGCCAATCTACTCAAAATTGAAAAGGAGTAACATTATTTGGAATTTTCGAAAATGGGGGTGATACCGCCCACATATGACTGTATAAGTTTATCTCAATATGTGTAACTGAACGTTCTATCGAAGATGTTTAAAATAGGGGTAAAACCACCCCTGCTTACCATGTAGCGGTAGTTTTCGGAAAGGTGAAAAACATATATTTAATACTTGGTTCGGGTATTTAATGGTCAGCTCCGCCCGAACTTAGACTTTCTTACTTGTTTTTATTGTTTTTGGACATAAAACCGGGTCCGGAACTAGACCCATAGGCTAACATAAGTCTTTGAATAACAAAAAATTTGTATATTGATATCAGGGGCTCACCCAGGAATATATTTTTGGAGGAGTTTTTACTTCTGAAAATTTGCTTCAGAAAATATGATCTTTAAAGTACATTTATGAAAGTTTTATGTATGTACAGTATGTAATAAACAAATAAACTTTTTGAAGTTTCATAAATTGCACTTTATTTACATAAAATTAACAAAGAACTTAAACATTTTTAACCGACTTAAATAAAGGGAGAGGTTGTCAATACGTCGGAATATTTTGTCTTTTTCTATGTATGTTACCGCATTCCTTTTGACCACGTAAGCCGATTTCAATAATTCTTTTTTTTCGGAAAGATGGTACCTCAAGGGTCGTCCCATAATTTGAAAACTACTTGTTTAATATAAAGTTCTATAAACACACAAGATACGCTCACCTTTCAAAAGTAATAAATAAAATAATGTAAAAAAAAA
>NW_023458571.1:108762-115420 GCF_013731165.1 Rhagoletis pomonella | reverse complement strand
CTCGTTTAATGCTCCTAAATCATGCCTCAGAGAGCATTCTTTACTTGCTCGCTTAGGAGATCTCCTATTTGACTTGTAAGCGAGTAATAAAGGAGAACAAAACCGACAAATCTATCTAGTTGCTCCGAAATCAGGTCAAGGGGAGTACTCTTTTATTTCTCATATAGGGAGATCTCCCTTCAAGTTCTAGTGGGATACTACAATATTCTTATATTGTTTAACCGAATGGAACATATGTATGTAATATATCAGCAAAAAGTACAGCCGTGATCATTTTTTGTGTATCAAATAGATATTAGAACACACTTTCCACCATACAGTTTCGAAATACAAAATCACATTTCCCGCTTTCTATAATCGTCCCGTAGTCAGAGGAGTCCCACACGGCTCTCTTATTGGTCCTTTGTTATTTGTTTTGTATGTAAATGACTTACCTAATGTTCTAAAGTACTGTAATGTTCACGATGATCTCCAATTATATGTTTTTTGTCCGGCCAATCGTACTGATATTTGTATTAAAAACTTGAATTCTGACTTGGCTCGAGTAAGTGGGCGGGCTTCTATAAACGGTCTGTGCCTGAACGCAGCCAAATCCAATTATGTCGTAATCCATAGAGAGTCCTTAAAAACGAGTGAGCTAGATTAAATCAAGTTGGACAATTCGGTCATAAAATATGTCACACAGCCCAAAATCTTGACATGCTCTTCAGCAATAAGCTGACATGGTATGATCATATTTTTAGCTCAGTAGATAAAGTGTATGGAATGCTCCGTAGACTCTGGTTGTCACAGGACTTCACTCTCATAAATATAAGACTACTCTTAGCCAAAGCGTACTTAATACCTACGCTGCAGATGTGAGATTTATGCTAATTGTGACGCTGGTTGTAAGCAAAAGTTAAATGTCTATAACAACATTGCAAATTCCGTGTTTGGGTTGAAAAGACTTGACCACGTAACATCATATGCTGAAAAGTTGCTTAGTATCTGCTTCGAAAACCTGTTAAAAGTTAGAACACTACTGACCTTACATAAAATTATACACACAAAGGAGCCTCAGTATCTATATCGAAGACTTCAATTTCTTCATTCTTCGAGGTCAGTACTTCTAGTACATACTAAATATCGTTTTCTTATATCTGAACGCCAATTCTTCATAAATTCGATTCGTCTTTGGAACTCACTCGCCATTCGACTTAGGCTATTAAATAACGCACTGCACTTCAAAAACGAATTAACCAGTTTTTATAAGATCGTATAAACATAAATCAATGTACTTTAAACTAAACAATTACTTACTTCAAATAATATATATTTTTTTATTGTATTTTATTTTAAACTTGTCTGCAATCTATCTGTGAATTTTTCGTAGCTTTTATTGTATTACAATTGTATTTTATTGTATTCTAAACATTAACTACAATTTAAAACTAATTTTTTTTCTTAGATTTAGTTATTTATGTATGGTGACTAGCACTATAAAATATTTGTTTAATTGTTTTGCTAGGATTAAAATCAAATAAATACAAATACGAATATAAAGAAATGTTAAGCCTGTGTCTTTAGCTCTAAAACGACGTTAAGATGAAGTCTCTACGATGAGCAGAATACGTGTTAGCTTATTTCATGTATAGATTTTTTGGCCTTTTAAGTTTTATAAATAATCATTATTTTTAAGTCTAATAATAAAACTGAGAAATAGTTATTATATCTGAGCGAAGAAATAAAAATCATAAATTAATCATTATTTGTGATCGAAAAAAATAAAAATCAAATTATAATTATTTCCTATTTTTAATATTTTGTTGAGCTTTGTACCACGATTATTTATTAGGAAAAATTGAAAAAGCAACAAAGTCTAAGCGGTAGAAGTTATAGCACTATTTCGGAGATCACCACATCTCCTCATCAGACTTCTTTTTTCTAGACTTCAGCAGGGATCGAACCTAGGGCTGCCAGACGTCCCGGTTTTCCCGGACATGTCCCGGTTTTAGACTATTTGTCCCGGTGTACCGGTCCAACCATAAAATGTCCCGGGTTTCGTTTAAGTGTCCCGGTTTTCGATTTGATTGCACAAAGTTTGCATAAAAATGTCTACACTGAGAGAAAAAACGCGTTGTAATATTAAGAAAAATTTTATGAATTTACTGGGGGAAATAACGCATAGTAAACATGATTTTTTTTTATTTGATTATCGTTTTGAAATGTTCGTACTTAAAAACAATACTTTTATACCACGCTCACGTGGTGTTGAATCAAACTGAACATTTGAATGCACATATACATGTCTGGCTGTAGCGGAGTGCACGAAGATGCTTGCCACAATTTGCTAATTTCCAAAGCGTCAGGGTTCAAATCCCATTACAGACAGCATGGAATTTGAATATATATTTTTTAACTTAATTATGAAAAAGCATCCGTTAAGTGCAAAGCGCTTCATTTTAATATTGGCGTATTTCAATTGAATATTTCTATACTAAATACTAAAATTTGTATACTTAAATTTATTACGAGTTGGGTTGGTGCTCTTTCATATGCGAATTTTTTTTAAATTTAGCACGTTTTTCACAAGCAATAGTTGATGATTAATAAAAGTATGTACCTAAATACGTTAAAATGACATGCACAGAGTTTTACAATTATATTAAGCAAAAGTCAGAAGTTTTGAAACAAGCTCACAGCAACGAAACAAATGACTAATATTTTAATGTTACATTGTATTTAATTTTTTTTTCTTTCGTGAAACCTAGATTATTTATAAGAACCGTGCCGTACAAAATTATTGGCTCGGAGACTCTTCATATGATCACAATTTCTAGTCAGATCTTTTAGAAAAATTTTGAAAATGTAGCTTTTGAGCCAATTAGTAAAGTGCAAGTCTGAAGTTACCAGACAATTTCTTTGATTTTTTGCAATTACTTATTTTTTGCTGACAGTGTTTTCCACATACAAAAAAATGTCGAACATAGTTTGTTTGGAAGATACTATCAGTAAAAACAATACCAAAAATCAACTAAATTTTTATGGGGTGCAAAACTTCATTTTCAAAATTTTTATAAAAACGTCTGAATAGAAAGTTGCGAATTTGTATGCAAAATTATTGCATTTTGCCGAGTTTTGCACAAAGTTTAGAAATTTTATTTTTATGTTTTCTGATGTATTTAGTATAAACTGTATTTTTATAAGGAACAAAAAAGGTACATGCATTGTGGAAAATTCTCTGTACTTTAGTTGTGATAAATTGTTTTGTTTTGCTGGTGTACGTTGTAATGATCTCATGATCTCATGTTTTTATGTTTTTTTTGTCAAAATAAAATTTTACTACATCCTTTTGTACGTAATTTTTGTCGAAACGAAATGGAAGGGAGCGAGAGGCCTCTCCCCCCCTTAAGTGTCCCGGTTTGGCAACAGAGATATCTGGCAGCCCTAATCGAACCTGTAAAAATAAATGTATTTTAGGCAAAAAATATTTTTTTTCTTCATACATTTATTTTTACCGGCAAAACTCTTGATTATATAGAAAAACGTTATATGAACAGATTAAAGGAATTGTAATTTTTAATTTTTTTAAATTTGTTTGAGCAAAATCGGACTAGTGGCTCTCGAGTTATGTCAAAAAAAAGACCACCAAAGGTGACCATTTCCCCTATATGATAGTTACTAACTTCAAATCGATATATCTCGATTCCTAGACGTGACCCAGCGAAACGCCGGGACACGTATAACTTCTTTTTACCGATATAACTTTCCCGGTAGTTTGAACCCTTCCCGATCACTGACCCCTACCATTTGTCTCACAGTGTAATTAAATGCTGAATTAAATTATTTCACTCATAACGATTACCGTCCCTGGTTTTTTTACCTTTCCGAAAATTACCGTTACATGGTAAGCAGGGGTGGTTTTACCCCACGATACAGCGAAACAAAGGTGGTGCCTTCCGCGGACCGCTAATCCTCTCTTTGTCGATTTGACAGCATCCACCCTTTCGCTGACATCACATTAGTGTTTTTCGCACTAGTGACGAATATTAAATTTTCATATTGTACCTATTTGCCGAAAAGTTGGACATAAAAGTAGATACACGTGTGATGTATTTTGGAAAGAATTTCCGACATCCCTTGTCAAATTTGGTTTGGAGAACGAAAAATGGCACTGAATATGGCACAACGCCGAAACCGGTTTGTCTCCAAACAAAATTTGTCAAGGGATGACAAGGGATGTCGGAAACAACAATAACCAAAAAGAAATAGATAAACGTATCTAAAAAGTAAATATAAATTTTTATGTGCATACATTTTTGATAGTTGGTGGACTACATCTTCATTCTGTACCATAACTACTTTTGGACTTACATGAAAAAATTTTTTCTACTAAGAACGGGCATGAAAGGAATTTCTCCGAGCATTTGAAGCCAAACCTATGTTTTAACCAATGTTTATGCCCCTCTACAAAGTAGGGTGGCTATTGGAATTCATACACTAGAGACCGCGTTGAAATGCCGTTGAAAATAAGAGAAAATTTCCCGCTAAGTTATTTGGCTACGTTCCAACTGTACTTAAAATAGTAGGGCTGTTCAGGATGTTGTGGAAATGGTCTTGGATTTGCAGTTGGAATTGTACTTGCAAATTTTATGCTTGCTGCCATGGCAACCGTGTGCATTTCACTGTTGTGAATTTACAAATGCAACGAATACCCAAATGCAAGAGCAAATGCACAAGATCCTAAACAGCCCTATTGTGTCTGAACTGAATGTAAGCTCAAATTTAAGAAGATGAAGAGTAGATACAATTTTACCCAGTTTTACATCACTATTTCGCACCACTTGTTCGCTTCTTCCTCTTCTTCATCAAAATTATTCTTTACACTCTTAGGGCCGTTTTCTAATGTAAGTATTATGAATCCATACGATCTACGATAAACGCTTGCATTCTGTTGTGCCGTATTACGAATTAAATTCTAACGTATGAAATTCGATAGCTATAGTTTATCTTATATCGTTGAATGTTGGTATTACCATACGATAAATATCGTATCAGCTGTTCAATTTCTTACGCTTGCAAGCGGTTGTCCATTTTTACACGATACGATACAATTTAACAAAATTAAAGTGATGCAAGTATTAAAATGAATAACATGAAATAACGCTTACGACACACAACCAGTTTTGCCTTTCAATTTCCTCACACATTGCTTGTCAAAAATCATCAAAATTTAAAGCCATTACGTAGGCTGCATTCAATTTGAGAAGCCATTTCATAGTCAAAATGTCGACTTCAAGAAAACAATGTAACTAACTAACTTCTGAAAACCATTTTCATTTTTAGTTCCATTGTAGATTAACATTTTAGCATGCGGAAGCTTATTATTTTTTTATTTTCACAAAATTGGAACTGAATTGAACGGGAAAAATTTAAAGCAAGTTGCCCGTTCGAGTAATAAATAAGAATGTGTTAGTAAAAAACTGTGAGTGTATTGAAAATTGAAAGGGGAAAATTGAATGTGTAACGTCCCGGTTATGGAAACGATTTGAACAAAATACTGAAATTTTTCAGGGCAAAAATTGCGAGAAAAAAAACATAAAGTTGAGCGTGTTGCTTTTCCAAGGGGTACAGTTTAGTTATTTGTATAATGATTTTGGGTTGTGTTCAAACTCGTGACCTAAAAACTTTAACATACCCGTGTAGTCAAAGGATTGAGCTTTAATTTACAGCAAAGATTTCCAAGCACTGGTTTATTGATAAATTCGGTTTGAAGGACGCACATTTCTATAAACACAGTAGAAACCTTAGGTTGGGGTAATCCACTAACGCCTCGTTGCAACACTATGTTGTTATGATCCCTGAGCAAGAAATCTGAGAATTGTGAAACCCTTTAATATATTCGGCATGGATGGCGTTTTTTACGTGGGCGCAACTCGTTCTCTACTTCTGTTAGAACATATGTAACAGCTTCTTTCGATAGTCGAAAGGTTCTCTGAAATCAAAAGAATTGTTTTTAATAATTAACAAATAAAACTCATTCCTGTTACTTAAATTATCGAGTTCTTCTCCAGAGGATTGGAAGCATCTCACAATTGCCTTCTTACTGTATCCTCTATGCAAGTTTCCTCAATTTGAATTTATATAAAACGCACTTGAGGTTGAAGGAAACATGTTTTATCTTAATTTTTTATGGCTTATGGACTTTCAAGTTCAAAATGTTCGCTTTGAAAATATATTATAAAGGGAAGAACAGCTTTTTCATTTAAATTCACAACAAATAGTAAACACATACCACTGTCATTCACAATAGTACATCTATCGGGCGTGTGGAAACCATAATACGAAATCTTATTCTATACGATACGCTTACAAGCGTTTATCGCAGGTGTTCCCAAACTTTTTTCACCGCGGCACCCTTGTTGTGCTAAAAAAATTTCGCGGCACCCCTACTTTTCCACTGTCTACGAAAACAAGAAAAGACAATGCAAACTTTGTACTCCTTTAGCTTTAATGTGAGGACTGAAATTGTTTTGACGATTTCATTATTTCCTTTAAGTTTATTGGAAGCCTTGACAATTTTACCCTGACATCATTTGACGCTGAAAGCTTGCTGGTGTATTTGTTTTTAACCGACTTCACAAAAAAGAGAAGGTGATCAATTCGTCGGAATGTTTTT
>NW_023458571.1:98737-108662 GCF_013731165.1 Rhagoletis pomonella | reverse complement strand
AAAAAAGAGAAGGTGATCAATTCGTCGGAATGTTTTTTTATTATTTTCTTATGTATGTTACCGCATAACTTTGGACCACGTTAACCGATCATTATAATTCTTTTTTTGAAGGAAAGGAAAGGTTATCTCACAGGTGGTTCCATTCTAATTTAGTTTGAATCCGATCATTGGATCATGAAGAGATTAACGATAATCTTAAATTTTTATATGGGATTTTGTTTTTTTGCTTAAAAATTACTCATTTGTGTAGGCATTTGTTGAAAATGCAGTCTCACATAGAAATGTAAAAGTAAAAGTCACTAGTATTTTTAATGCAATCTTGCCAACAGCAGTGTTTTCTGCATACACTTGCATCTAGAGTCCGACCGATTAATCGGCATCGGCTAGTATCGGCACAAAATTGAGCGTTGGCATCGGCCCTTTTTCGCCGATTATTTGGAATTTCTTTTCATATGTTCAGGTGAAGGTACGTTGTGTCAATGTAAAATTGAATCAGAAAATTTTCAGAAAAATAGCCGAAAACGTACCCTTTTCGCAACCACTTTCGGTACTTTTGTAGACCTAATCCGTGTTTCATCCGCTTCTCTTCCCGTTTTCGGATTTTTTGCTGGCTGGGCTGTTCTCGTAACAAGCGTAACAGCTTCGCGCACGTGTATATATTACTTATTCTTTGGAACTTCACAATCACACTGTCAAAGAGCGAATCAACATTCGCAATGCAAATCGAAGAAGAACGAAGTACTTCAGACTTAGGCCACTAGCGACGAAATTTCTAAAGCTATCGACAAATCTGTACAGAACAATGGTTTGAAATGGAGCGAGTGTGCGGATATTTGCGGTGGTTGGAAAAACGAAAGGAGCGATGTATATGATGAAGCAAGAGGCAGAAAACGCCACGAGAAGTCACTGTATGTTCCCTCGGTATTCCCTGGCGACTAGGAAGATGTCGCCACTAGATTTAAACCCGTATTGGATGACGCTGCGAAGATAACAGAGGCCTGCGAAATTAAAATACATCTCTGGTTTTTTCTAGCACGTCGAGATTTTTTTTCTATTGGTCACATGTATATTTTAGAATTTCTAGCAATTTGCATGCAAACCCCATAAATAAACAAAGTAATCAGAATATCGTATGTAACTTCGAAGTTAACGGTAAGAAAATTGATAACAGCTGGTTTCACTAGCAATTTCCATATAAAATTAAAAAATAAATAAAATCATTTATCACCTAAATTGCTTTCGTGAAATTGGCTGTAAAAATGATTTTCTTAGCGTTAACGCGCATTACCAGCGTTAACTTGGAAGGTTTCGAAAAAACCATTGACGAATATTTTACCAACATTGACTCTGAGGATGGCTTCAGCTGGATAACAAACCGTTTTCATGTGGCCCGAAAAGTAAACCTGCTGAGATGACCAATTAAGCTTTTGAAAACCTTATGAACATCAGTGAAGATAGCACTGTGATTATTAAATACTACGAAGGGAGCCAAGAGAGTTCTGGATGCAAGTGTATGCAGGAAACACTGCTGTTGACTTTTAGGCCCTTATTATGAGTTGCATTCGATTTTCGATCTTCGCTGGTTATCGAAGAACGAACATCGAAAGTGAAATTATGGGCTATACAACCGTTCGTTGAGTATCGAATTTTCTGACCAACAGAATTTTGCTTTCGATGGTGTGGGGAAGTGTTAGAAAATTGTGTAAAATGTATGATTTTGCATTTAATTTTTTTCTTTATGGCGACTAGACACTAATTTTAAAAAATTTTTATTAATTTCATGCAGTTCTAACGTCGTGAATAATAAACACAAGCTCGAAAGGCTTGTTTTACTTGTGATAGAAAATCCCAATACTCAGTTGGCACGATCTCTGAGAAAAAAATCGTAAGCTGTTGATAGTTTTAAAGTATTTTAAATAGATTTGGCTCACAAACGCCTCTTTAGACAGTCGGAAGTTTTTAATAAACAAATTTCTTAAATATATTTTATGTCAAAATATATTCGGAAGACTACACTTAAACCCTCTTAAACATTTTCTATTCTTGGCCACTTTACCAAGCTCTCTCCTCTGACGAATCGTTGAACCAGAACTCCGTTGTACTCATTTTTACCACGTTGTCATAAACTCTTTCTTGTGTCTTTTTTATTCTTTCTTTTTCTTTTTTAGCATATATATTTTTAGCATATTTTTAGCAATAGCACTATTCTTCATCGAATGAGCGTCAAAATACCAAATGAAAATTCGTTCGATCAACACTTTCGACCGCAGTCGAATGCAACTCATAATAGGGGCCTTGCTTTTACATTTCTATGTGAGACTGTATTTTCAACAAATGCGTACATAAACAATTATTTTTAAGCAAAAAAAAACCGATTTCAATTCCCATCTAAGAATTTAAGATTATCGTTAATTTATTGGTGGTCCAATGATCAGATTTAAAACAAATTAGACCACCTGTCACCTGTTTCCTTTAAAAAAGAATTATAGTAATCTTAACGTGGTCCAAAGTTATGCGGTAACATACATAGCAAGAAATAATAAAAGAATATTCAGACGAACTGATAACCTTATCCTTTTTGTGAAGTCGGTTAAAAACAAATACACCAGCAAGCTTTCAGCGTCAAATGATTTCAGGGTAAAATTGCCAAGGCTCCCAATAAAATTAAAGTAAGTAATGAAATCATCAAAACAATTTCAGTCCTCACATTAAAGCAGAAGGAGCATAAAGTTTGCATTGTGTTTTCTTGTTTTCGTAGACATTTGAAGAGTAGGGGTGCCGCGAAATTTTTTTAGCACAAGGGTGCCGAGGTGAAAAAAGTTTGGGAACCCCTAGTCTAGAAAACTGCATACCAAAATTCTAATTAAAAACTTTGAAATTTTGGTGAAAAGAAGCATAATTTTTCTCATTTTTGTACAAAGTTTGAAATCTGAATTTATATGGTGTTTGTTGTATGTATACCAGCTAGACTTTAATAAAAAATAATAAACATTAAATAAGCAAAAGGCAAATGCCAGTATGTACATTAGGGCGGTCCAAAAATGCATGTGAAAAAGTAAAATATTATTATTATTATTATTATTATTATTATTATTATTATTATTATTGCCCAGAGTGCGCTTTATTCAAAAAGAAGTTAAAAAACGGAAGTGAAAAATTACATTTGAAATGCGAATTATAATATTTGTTTTGAATTCCAAAGTTTTGACATTTAAATATAAATGGACAATAGATGTCGCAAAAGCTTGCATACAAATTGCTCCAACACCTCCAATGGGTCGAGTTGTAGTTAGAGTTGAACTGACTCAAAAAATTAATGCTGAAAGCCAAGTCAGGGCGTGTTGTTATAGCCAAGTATAATAAGGCACCAATTAAACTTTGATATGGAAATTTTTTCATTTTAGTTTCATCACTCACAGCGGGTTTTTCAAGTTTAGTGCTGAATTCTAGTGGCGTTTTAACTGGTTTGCAGTCCTCCATTTGAAAACGTTTTAAAATATGTTCCGCATACTCACGTGGATTTAAAAATACATTGTGTTTTTTGAGATCTTGTCGAAACTCTATACCCGAGCAAGCTTTGACTGGACCTATGTCCTTCATCTCAAAGCTTTCGGCGAGAGATTGTTTAATTTCAATTAAGTGCGAGTGATCATTTCTAGATATTAATAAATCCTCCACATAAACAGTAATTAGCGTCAGCGTCGAATTCTTACGCATAAGAAAAAGGCGTGGATCACATTCGGATGAGTGAAATCCCATTTGACGTAGTTTAGTGCTTAATTTCTGGTACCATTGAAAGCCAGATTTTCGTAAGCCATAAAGCGACTTTCGAAGTTTTCACACTGAGTTCTTGTTTTCGGATAAAGCTGTCAACCATTTATCTGCTATAGCTCTAATCTTACTAATTTTTGAATTAGCTGTATCTGGAGTATTTCCCGAGATTTCCTTTTTGAGGATCACTTCAATATATTCCGGTATTTGCATATAAACGCTTTCATCTAGATCCCCATTCAGATGAGCAGTGATGACATCCATTTGATGTATCTGAAGGTTCAATTCCGCTGCCAAAGCTGTCATCGTTCTGATTGACGTCAATCGGGTGACTGGTGAATATGTGATGTTGAAATCCTCCCCTTGACATTGCGAGCACCCTCTTGCTACGAGACGCGCCTTTTTCTTGTTGCCCCCTTTCGTTCGAAAAACAAATCGACTGCCAATCGACTCCATCCTGCTGCTCCACGATATCCCAAGTTTCATTTGTAATCTGGGCGATGTACTCATTTTCAACAGCTAGTTGCCATGCTGCTGCTTCATCGCTGCTAAACGCTTCTTTCAGTGTAACTGGATCTTCGCACGTAGCTATGTTAACATATTCACAATCTTCGAAATCAGAGCTCGATTCTGACACACCGTCATCAGCTTGTTCGTTTCTGTTACTCACCGCCTTTTGATACATCTTACGAGGTCGTCCCCTTACGCCAATTCTCACTAGTCTCGGCCTACCTCTACCGTATTTCGATTTCGACGATGAAGATGCACCTTCAATTTCGCATTCGCTGACAGACCTTTCAGCAATTTCTTCGCATTCAGTTTCGTTTCTAACTGCTTTCAATTCCAATTCTATTTCCAATTTAGCTTGTTTCTCGTTATTAGAATGGTAGAACGTTTTATCTAAAAATTTTACATCGCGGCTTACCAAAATTGTTTGCTTTTCAGGAGACCAGAGTCGATAAGCTTTAGCCTTATTTGAATATCCAACTAAAATACACTCTTCAGATCGAGGGTACAACTTACCGCTTAGCTTGTTTTTTAGCAAAACGTAACATTTTGCACCAAACGGTCTCAAATGAACAACTGTAGGGATCTTCCCCGACCAGAGTTTCAGCGGTACCTCACTTGTAAGAACTTTAGTTGGACACCTATTTCTAATATAGTTTGCTGTATTAATGGCTTCTGCCCAAAATTTCGCTGGTAGATACGCCTGCTTTAACATGAATCTAGACATTTCCAAAAGCGTTCTATTTTTTCGTTCTGCGATGCCGTTTTTCTGTGGCGTATAAGGCGCGCTCAACCGCTTCCTAATTCCACAATCGTCTAGATACTTTCGAAAATCGCTGTTTATATACTCTAAGCCGTTGTCTGATTGGAGTGACTTAATTTTCTTTCCCGTAAAAGTTTCGGCTGAATTCTTGAGAATTAAACATCTTTAAACATTTGCAATACGTCGGACTTGCGTTTTAAGAAATACACTTCACCGTAGCGAGAAAAATCGTCTGTAAATGTCACCAAATATTTGGCACCTGAGTGTGAGCAAGTCCTCATAGGCCCACATACATCGCTGTGCACAATTTCAAGCAGTTCTCTGGTACGTTTCTCACTTTGCTTAGGAAAACTCTCTTGTGTTTGTTTTTGGCTAACACAAATCTCACAAGTCGCTAATTTTTCACCGCGGTCGAAATTCATGCCATGTACCATACCTACGGCACGTTTTAAATCGGTTTCATTGAGGTGACCCATCCGAATATGCCAGGATTGAAGTTTGATATTTTTCGCTTCAGAAATATTTGCTGATGGCTGTGAACTTTTAATATAATATAAATCGCCAATACGCGTGGCGGTAAGCACAGGTTTACCCTTTTGCATTACGAGTGCTTTATCTCGCTTAAACGTTAAGTCAAATACCTTCTCAGTAATCTTCGAAACGGAGAGTAAATTAGTTCTCAAGCCCAAAGTACAATAGCGCAGAGGCAGTGGGAGTGACAGTTTTTAAAATCAGCTGTTACTGCTAATATTGGCAGTCACTGCCGTAGCAAACACAATGCGGCGTTGTCAGTGACTGCTTTTTTTGGCATTCACTTTTGTTTGTTTACATTTTTGTTGTTGTCTTTTAGGCTTCAGTGACATCAACAGATGTTGGCTGCGTTTCATTTATGTCAAATTCAGCATGCGAAGTTTGCTGCGATGAAGGCAGTGGCAGTGAATTTAGAAGTTGGGCTAAACTGAGCAGTACTGCTAGCTGCCACTGCTGTATTGTGAGTCGCTTCATTTGACACCACACTTTCTAAAAAACAGCTGATTTCGAAAAACTGCCGCTGCCACTGCGTTATTGTATTTTGGGCTTTACTTGTTCGAATTTTATTGATTCTTCTTGTCCTTCTTCGTTGACAATAACTCTGACGTTTCCTATGCCCGTGATATTCGCTGTGTCGCTGTTCGCCAAACTAAGCGTTTTGCTTATTTCTCTGAATTTAGTGAAGTTGTTCTTGTTGGAACTCATGTGGGAGGAACAGCGCTATCTATACACCAATATTCGCTAGTATTCTTTACGAAAAGAGCTGATTCGAACAACATTGATTTTTCGATCTTTTCTTCAGTAGCGTGACGTGCCTTCCAGTTTTGACCGACAGTTTCGTGAAATGTGACCAACATCGCCGCATTTATAGCAAGTTCTATTATCGCCTTTATCTTTTGTCACCTTTCGTTTATGGTTGCTGTTAGCATTGCCGACCTGCTTATAAAAATTTTTAGATTTTGGTTGAGCATTAAACACGTTCTGTTCGGCAGCTGCCTCCTTTACTTTTCGCCATTGCTCTTCCTCCAGTATCTTTACACGAAGAACATCAGGCTTGCGGAGTTCGTCACGTGTCTCCAAGGCGCAACAAAAGGTATCGAACGAAGTAAAATTGTCAGCAGATCATCACCCACGGTAACGTTTATTTCTTTCAGCTTGGTCACGGCGTGGAAAACTCATTTAGATGTTCACGGATGTTGTCCCCTTCCTTCATTCGAGGGCTTTACGTTTCAAAAGTGTGGCTTTTCTTGCAGGACCTTTCGACTGAAAAGTAGACTCCAACTTCCTCCACATGTCATACGAATTGCAGAACTTTCGCCAGTAGGACAAGGTTTCGCTCCCGATGCGTAACTCCACAAGTCAGCGTTTATCAGGATAGCAAGTGCAACTTCCAGCTATCGTAATTATCCGCGTTTAGCGAATCAATCCTTATTGATGTGCCAGCCATAGTTATTTCCATCCGATGAGCTTTTAATAAGAAAGCGTATCAAAAGGTTTTATCTACTTCAACTTAAAGATACTTAATTTTCTTTTCGATTTTGGGCTATGGCTGGGCCCATAACCTGTTGCTCAGAGTGCGCTTTATTCAAGACGAAGTTAAAAAACGGAAGTGAAAAATGACATTTGAAATTTGAATTACAATATTTGTTTTGAATTCCAAAGTTTTGACATTTAAATATAAATGGATAATAGATGTCGCAAAAGCTTGCATACAAATTGCTTCGTAATCTCCAACAATTATTATTATTTATTTCTTACAGCTCTCTTGAGCCTAATTCATTACAATATATGCAGATAGACTTAACCTAGTTATTTAATATTACATTGCTTAAGCCTAATGAAATCATTTCGAATGGCATTCATACATGGCAATGATTTCACCCCCTAAGATTATTCTATACCGAAAAAATATACCCTTATTTTTTTATTTTGAAATCAAAAAATATTTAAAGGTCGCTCAAAGCGCGCAAAGTTTTCCATGTATTTTATATGGGGAAAAAACAACTTTTCGTAGAAGTGGTATAGAATAGTTAAAAATCAATAGTTTTCTACCAGAGAACTCTGTTTATCTGCAGGAGATTCCCAATAATAATACCCAATTGCTTATTTAACCTTTTTTTCATCGCAAATATAATTTCTAGGTCCGCCAAAAGCCGACAAAAACTCCGAAAAATGCAATGGGGCGACCAATAAAAAATCGTTAGTATTAAAAAGTGGGTAAATACACAATTGGGTATTATTATTGAAAGTCTCCTGAAGAGAACCACAGTTTTCCGATCGAAAAATATTGACTTTCAAGAATTCTATACCATTTCTACGAAAAGTTGTTTTTTCCCCATATAAAAATACTTGGAAAACTTTGAGCGCTTTGAGCGCTTTTTTGTTTTCAAAATAAAAAAATAAGGGTATACTTTATTCGATATAGAACAATCCTAGGAGGTGAGAGAATTACAATTCCGACTTTACTGTTTTTGGACCACCCTAATGTACATACATACCTAGCATATAAATTCTTATGCATTGAGTGCAAAAGAGTGTATTTTAGTACAAAATGAATTGAAATTTTATGTTCCTAAACATTTCTTGCTTAGCACCATATAAAAAAGGATCCGTCCAGCGCCTTCGTTTTGACCTGCAGGCCGTTTTGATTGTATTGAATTGAATTTAATAAATCAATATGAATCGTCAAATATTAATACTCAGCAATAGAGAAGCAGATCCACATTAACTTCATATGTACCATCAGCTTACAAATATATATATGCCATGACGTGTATCACTACTACGATTTATTACAACGCTTTTATTCAATTGTTTTTATTTCGTTTCATAGTGCAGAAATTAGAATTACTTTTTATTAGTTGTCTCCTTCGTGTTCGTGCTCATCTTCGCATTATCTTCGCCTTCGGATTTGAGCATAAGTTACTAAGACCTCTGAAGCAGCTGGAAACGCTCCTAAATTTAGTTAAGAAATAAAGCCCTTTTAAACCCACTTCATTTGACACCCATATTTTTTAATAATTGCTTTAACTTATTAAATAAATTGAGTTTACCTTTTTAAACAGGTGGCAACCCTCTTTAATTTTATTGATATTCAAACTAAGGATATCTTGCCACCTTCGCTTCACGCAAAGTTTTAATATTTCATTTAAATTGTGCATACTTTAATTAAATTATAATTTTAAAACAGGTGGCAACCCTATTCAAAAGATTTTAAAAACAAAACCTTGTTAAACCTTTTTCGACTGAAAAATATATTGCGATACATATTTAAATTGTATATCTAATTCCCTTTATTCAAGTTGAATTTTATTTCTAAAACATATGGCAACAATCTTAAATAAAGTTAAGAAGAAAACATTTTTAACCCATGTCAATTTATACCCATACTTTACGAATTAATTTGACTTATTAAATAATTTGATAATTTTTACACAGGTGGAAACTCTCTTTAATGTTATAAATGCTGAAACTAAATTTTTCTTAACACTCCTTTGCTTGACGCCCATACTCCAATATTTCATATAATTTAATTTAATTCGACTTTTCAAACAGATGACAATCCTGTTTAAACCAAAACCTCGTTAAACCTTTTTCGTCTGACAATTGTATTGTGATACATATATTAAATTATCTAATACTCTTAATACAATTTGAATTTCATTTTGAGATCAGGTGGCAACATTCCCACATGGAGTTTGGAAATAAAGTTTCTTCAAAGCAATTTTGATTTATATTCACATTGAAGTAATTTATTTAAACCTATTGCTTATAGTGAAGCTAACTTTGTAACAAGGTGGCAACCCTCTGCAAAATATTTTCAAACCACAACCTCTTTCGTCTGATATCCATATCAGGATATACATTTCAATTTTCTGCCTATATTTAAGCCGAACTTGCTTCTTGAAACAGGTGGCCACCCTCCCACATCAAATAAAGAAATAAAGCCTTTTCAAAACCATTTCGATCGATACTCATAGTGTAATAATTGATTTAACTTAAAAATGATTTGAATTTAATTTTTTTATCAGGTGGCAACTCTTTTTTAAAAACTAAGAAGTTATTTAATTTGATACTTCATTTTGTAAAATCGAGCGAACGGTACAGATCATTCATATGTATGTACTGACATAGATTACTAAAAGAAAAACAGATCCACTTTAACTGCAATCAACATATGTACGTATGTATGTATTTATATAAATACGTTGCGATTAGGTTATAAATATAGCGCCATCTGTTACTCAAAAGCCCAAATTCCTACACACACATACTTTTTGTCTCCTTCCCTCACTTTCAACGTATGCACGTGTTTGCAAAATGATGACGAAGTGCTTTTGTATGGAAAATCAT
>NW_023458571.1:95617-98637 GCF_013731165.1 Rhagoletis pomonella | reverse complement strand
ATGTGGGAGGAACAGCCGCTATCTATACACCAATATTCGCTAGTATTGTTTACGAAAAGAGCTGATTCGAACAACATTGATTTTTCTATCTTTTCTTCAGTAGCGTTGGAAGTTTTACTATTTTGTTTTGACCGACAGTTTCGTGAAATGTGACCCACATCGCCGCATTTATAGCAAGTTCTATTATCGCCTTTATCTTTTGTCATTGAACTCACCTTTCGTTTATGGTTGCTGTTAGCATTGCCGACCTGCTTATAAAAATTTTTAGATTTTGGTTTACTTTTCGCCATTGCTCTTCCTCCAGTATCTTTACACGAAGAACATCAGGCTTGCGGAGTTCGTCACGTGTCTCCAAGGCGCAACGAAAGGTATCGAACGAATCAGGCAAACTATATACTAGAAGTAAAATTGTCAGCAGATCATCACCCACGGTAACGTTTATTTCTTTCAGCTTGGTCACGGCGTGGAAAAACTCATTTAGATGTTCACGGATGTTTTCCCCTTCCTTCATTCGTGCGAGGGCTATACGTTTCAAAAGTGTGGCTTTTCTTGCAGGACCTTTCGACTGAAAAGTAGACTCCAACTTCCTCCACATGTCATACGAATTGCAGAATTTTCGCCAGTAGGACAAGGTTTCGCTCCCGATGCGTAACTCCACAAGTCAGCCTTTACCAGGATAGCACGCATGTGCAACTTCCAGCTATCGCATTTTATCCGCGTTTAGCGAATCAATCCTTATTGATGTGCCAGCCATAGTTATTTCAATCCGATGAGCTTTTAATAAGAAAGCGTATCAAAAGGTTTTATCTACTTCAACTTAAAGATACTTAATTTTCTTTTCGATTTTGGGCTATGGCTGGGCCCATAACCTGTTGCTCAGAGTGCGCTTTATTCAAGACGAAGTTAAAAAACGGAAGTGAAAAATGACATTTGAAATTTGAATTACAATATTTGTTTTGAGTTCCAAAGTTTTGACATTTAAATATAAATGGATAATAGATGTCACAAAAGCTTGCATACAAATTGCTTCGTAATCTCCAACAATTATTATTATTTATTTCTTACAGCTCTCTTGAGCCTAATTCATTACAATATATGTAGATAGACTTAACCTAGTTATTTAATATTACATTGCTTAAGCCTAATGAAATCATTTCGAATGGCATTCATACATGGCAATGATTCCACCCCTAAGATTATTCTATACCGAAAAAATATACCCTTATTTTTTTTGTGAAATCAAAAAATATTTAAAGGTCGCTCAAAGCGCGCAAAGTTTTCCATGTATTTTATATGGGGAAAAAACAACTTTTCGTAGAAGTGGTATATAATAGTTAAAAATCAATAGTTTTCTACCAGAGAACTCTGTTTATCTGCAGGAGATTCCCAATAATAATACCCTATTGCTTATTTAACCATTTTTTCATCGCAAATATAATTTATAGGTCCGCCAAAAGCCCACAAAACCCCGAAAAATGCAATGGGGCGACCAATAAAAAATCGTTAGTATTAAAAAGAGGGTAAATAAACAATTGGGTATTATTATTGAAAGTCTCCTGAAGAGAACCACAGTTTTCCGATCGAAAATATTGACTTTCAAGAATTCTATACCATTTCTACGAAAAGTTGTTTTTCCCCATATAAAAATACTTGGAAAACTTTGAGCGCTTTGGGCGCTTTTTTGTTTTCAAAATAAAAAAATAAGGGTATACTTTATTCGATATAGAACAATCCTAGGAGGTGAGAGAATTACAATTCCGACTTTACTGTTTTTGGACCACCCTAATGTACATACATACCTAGCATATAAATTCTTATGCATTGAGTGCAAGAGTGTATTTTAGTACAAAATGAATTGAAATTTTATGTTCCTAAACATTTCTTGCTTAGCACCATATAAAAAAGGATCCGTCCAGCGCCTTCGTTTTGACCTGCAGGCTGTTTTGATTGTATTGAATTGAATTTAATAAATCAATATGAATCGTCAAATATTAATACTCAGCAATAGAGAAGCAGATCCACATTAACTTCAATCATATGTACCATCAGCTTACAAATATATATATGCCATGACGTGTATCACTACTACGATTTATTACAACGCTTTTATCCAATTGTTTTTATTTCGTTTCATAGTGCAGAAATTAGTATTACTTTTTATTAGTTGTCTCCTTCGTGTTCGTGCTCGTCTTCGCATTATCTTCGCCTTCGGATTTGAGCATAAGTTACTAAGACCTCTGAAGCAGCTGGAAACGCTCCTAAATTTAGTTAAGAAATAAAGCCCCTTTAAACCCATTTCATTTGACACCCATATTTTTAATAATTGCTTTAACTTATTAAATAAATTGAGTTTACCTTTTTAAACAGGTGGCAACCCTCTTTAATTTTATTGATATTCAAACTAAGGATATCTTACCACCTTCGCTTCACGCTATGTTTTAATATTTCATTTAAATTATGCATACTTTAATTAAATTATAATTTTAAAACAGGTGGCAACCCTATTCAAAAGATTTTAAAAACAAAACTTTGTTAAACCTTTTTCCCTTAATTCAAGTTGAATTTTATTTCTAAAACATATGGCAACAATCTTAAATAAAGTTAAGAAGAAAACATTTTTAACCCATGTCAATTGATACCCATATTTTAAGAATTAATTTGACTTATTAAATAATTTGATAATTTTTACACAGGTGGAAACCCTCTTTATTATTATAAATGCTGAAACTAAATTTTTCTTAATACTCCTTTGCTTGACGCCCATACTCCAATATTTCATATAATTTAATTTAATTCGACTTTTCAAACAGATGACAATCCTGTTTAAACCAAAACCTCGTTAAACCTTTCTCGTCTGACAGTTGTATAGTGATACATATATTAAATTATCTAAAACTCGTAATACAATTTGAATTTCATTTTGAGATCAGGTGGCAACATTCCCGCATGGAGTTTGGAAATAAAGTTTCTTTATTTATTTCTTTATTTAATTATAAGTCTTTGGAATACAATCCTTACAG
>NW_023458571.1:91456-95517 GCF_013731165.1 Rhagoletis pomonella | reverse complement strand
AATACTAGCGAATATTGGTGTATAGATAGCGGCTGTTCCTCCCACATGAGTTCCAACAAGAACAACTTCACTAACTTCAGAGAAATAAGCAAAACGCTTAGTTTGGCGAACAGCGACACAACGAATATCACGGGCATAGGAAACGTCAGAGTTATTGTCAACGAAAAAGGACAAGAAGAATCAATAAAATTCGAACAAGTAATAAATACAGATACACTCGCCACCCAACAATATATCTAAATATATACATATATAGCCCAAAATACAATAGCGCAGTGGCAGTGGCAGTGACAGTTTTTAAAATCAGCTGTTACTGCTAATATTGGCAGTCACTGCCGTAGCAAACACAATGCGGCGTTGTCAGTGACTGCTTTTTTTGGCATTCACTTTTGTTTGTTTACATTTTTGTTGTTGCCTTTTAGGCTTCAGTGACATCAACAGGTGTTGGCTGCGTTTCATTTATGTACGTGCCAGACTTGAGAACTAATTTACTCTCCGTTTCGAAGATTACTGAGAAGGGATTTGACGTAACGTTTAAGCGAGATAAAGCACTCGTAATGCAAAAGGGTAAACCTGTGCTTACCGCCACGCCTTTTGGCGATTTATATTATAATAAAAGTTCGCAGCCATCAGCAAATATTTCTGAAACGAAAAATATCAAACTTCAATCTTGGCATATTCGGATGGGTCACCTCAATGAAACCGATTTAAAACGTGCCGTAGGTATGGTACATGACATGAATTTCGACCGCGGTGAAAAACTAGCGACTTGTGAGATTTGTGTTAGCCAAGAACAAACACAAGAGACTTTTCCTAAGCAAAGTGAGAAACGTACCACATAACTGCTTGAAATTGTGCACAGCGATGTATGTGGGCCTATGAGGACTTCACACTCAGGTGCCAAATATTTCGTGAGATTTACAGACGATTTTTCTCGCTACAGTGAAGTGTATTTCTTAAAACGCAAGTCCGACGTATTGCAAATGTTTAAAATTTTCAAGAATTCAGCCGAAACTTTTACGGGAAAGAAAATTAAGTCACCCCAATCAGACAACGACTTAGTATATATAAACAGCGATTTTCGAAAGTTTCTAGACGATTGTGGAATTAGGAGGCGGTTGAGCGCGCCTTAAACGCCACAGCAAAACGGCATCGCAGAACGGTAAAATAGAACGCTTTTGGAAATGTCTAGATGCATGTTAAAGCAGGCGGATCTACCAGCGAAATTTTGGGCAGAAGCCATTAATACAGCAAACTATATTAGAAATAGGTGTCCAACTAAAGTTCTTACAAGTGAGGTACCGCTGAAACTCTGGTCGGGGAAGATCCCTACAGTTGTTCATTTGAGACCGTTTGGTGCAAAATGTTACGTTTCGCTAAAAAACAAGCTAAGCGGTAAGTTGTACCTCGATCTTTTTGTTTATTGTTAAATAAAAAAATTTAAATAATGAAAATCAATAATTATATCATTCTATCTTGAAGTGACAAGAATTACTGACATTTGAGTAAAAACATTGTTGGAATCTATTAAATTTTGACAAAGTTATGGGCATTTTAAAAAAACATTATCACTGTCAATTCGAATAATCGATTTTTGCCTGAAAAACAAAATCGCGTTTAATTCGGCCGAAAAATTTTTCTGAGCCAAAAGAAAAAATACGTGTCTCATTATTTGGACCAACAAACCATGATAAAAATATAGTAAGGTAGAACCGCTGAGAGTCACTTTTAAGATTCTTGACGTTTCCAAACAATTTAATTTTTAAATTTACTCACAAACTCACACACACATTTTCATTTTCAATCTCAAGCAACAACAATTTCGAACAATTTCAATTTTTTATTTTCACTTTTATATGATTTTAAAATGTTGGCAAACTTCAAAAAAAAGTCATGGCCGACAAATTGAGAGAACGGTTATACCTTGCTATGTTTTTATCATGCCAACAAACAATGTATTTGAGTTTGGTCGAAATTAAAAATCATGCTCGTACCTGACCGGTTGTCTGGAAATGGAAAGCATCTTAGATAAAACGTTCTACCATTCTAATAACGAGAAACAAGCTAAATTGGAAATAGAATTGGAATTGAAAGCAGTTAGAAACGAAACTGAATGCGAAGAAATTGCTGAAAGGTCTGTCAGCGAATGCGAAAGTGAAGGTGCATCTTCATCGTCGAAATCGAAATACGGTAGAGGTAGGCCGAGACTAGTGAGAATTGGCGTAAGGGGACGACCTCGTAAGAAGTATCAAAAGGCGGTGAGTAACACAAAAGAACAAGCTGATGACGGCGTGTCAGAATCGAGCTCTGATTTCGAAGATTGTGAATATGTTAACATAGCTACGTGCGAAGATCCAGTTACACTGAAAGAAGCGTTTAGCAGCGATGAAGCAGCAGCATGGCAACTAGCTGTTGAAAATGAGTACATCGCTCAGATTACAAATGAAACCTGGGATATCGTGGAGCAACCCACCGGACGGAGAGTCATTGGCAGTCGATTTGTTTTTCGAACGAAAGAGGGCAACAAGAAGCAAGAGGGTGCTCGCAACGTCCAGGAGAGGATTTCAATGTCACATATTCACCAGTCACGCGATTGACGTCAATCAGAACGATGGTAGCTTTGGCAGCGGAATTGAACCTTCAGATACATCAAATGGATGTCATCACTGCTTATCTGAATGGGGATCTAGATGAAAGCGTTTATATGCAAATACCGGAATATATGGAAGTGATCCTTAAAAAGGTAATCTCGGGAAATACTCCGGATACAGCTACTTCAAAAATTAGTAGGATTAGAGCTATAGCAGATAAATGGTTGAGAGCTTTATCCGAAATCAAGAACCCAGTGTGCAAACTTCGAAAGTCGCTTTATGGCCTACGACAATCTGGCTTTCAATGGTACCACAAATTAAGCACTAAGCTACGCCAAATGGGATTTCACTCATCCGAATGTGATCCATGCCTTTTTATTATGCGTAAGAATTCGAGCCTCACGCTGATTACTGTTTATGTGGATGACTTATTAATAGCTACAAATGATCAGTCGCACTTAATTGAAATCAAACAATCTCTCGCCGAAAGCTTTGAGATGAAGGACATAGGTCCAGTCAAAACTTGCTTGGGTATAGAGTTTCGACAAGATCTCAAAAAACACAATGTATTTTTAAATCAACGTGAGTATGCGGAACATATTTTAAAACGTTTTCAAATGGAGGACTGCAAACCAGTTAAAACTCCACTAGAATTCAACACTAAACTTGAAAAACCCGCTGTTCGTGATGAAACTATAATGAAAAATTTCCATATCAAAGTTTAATTGGTGCCTTATTTTACTTGGCTGTAACAACACGCCCTGACTTGGCTTTCAGCATTAATTTTTTGAGTCAGTTCAACTCTAACTACAACTCGACCCATTGGAAGGCAGCCAAGCGCGTATTAAGGTACTTAAAAGGTACTATAAATTATGGTATATTTTATGAACAATCAAATGCGAAATTGTATGCAGTAGCTGACGCGGACTGGGGAGCCAATATGGCTGATAGACGATCGTATTCTGGCTACGCCTTTATATTAGCTGGAGCAGCAATATCATGGGAGGCACGCAAGCAAAGGACTGTATCACTATCGAGCACTGAATCCGAGTACATAGCTTTGTGTGAAACAACAAGAGAGGGTCTCTACCTGCGTAAAATGCTGAACGAAATCGGATTGGAACATAGCTCGATCGTGATCTACAATGATAGTCAAAGTGCACAAAAGTTAGCGCAGAGCAGTGCTTTTCACTCGCGTACCAAACATATAGATGTACGGCATCACTTTATACGCGAAAAACATCAAAACGGCGATATCTTGCTAAACTACATGCCAACTGAAGCTATGCCTGCAAATGTGCTCACAAAGGGACTTCCTGCCGAAAAACACTACAGATGCATCGGAGATCTGGGTATGGCTGATACAAATTGATTGTTGCTGCATCCTAACTACTTCGAGGGGAGGTGTTGGAGATTACGAAGAAATTTGTATGCAAGCTTTTGCGACATCTATTATCCATTTATATTTAA
>NW_023458571.1:88583-91356 GCF_013731165.1 Rhagoletis pomonella | reverse complement strand
ATGAAGCAGCAGCATGGCAACTAGCTGTTGAAAATGAGTACATCGCTCAGATTACAAATGAAACTTGGGATATCGTGGAGCAGCCCACCGGACGGAGAGCCATTGGCAGTCGATTTGTTTTTCGAACGAAAGAGGGCAACAAGAAAAAGGCGCGTCTCGTAGCAAGAGGGTGCTCGCAACGTCCAGGAGAGGATTTCAACGTCACATATTCACCAGTCACGCGATTGACGTCAATCAGAACGATGACAGCTTTGGCAGCGGAATTGAACCTTCAGATACATCAAATGGATGTCATAACTGCTTATCTGAATGGGGATCTAGATGAAAGCGTTTATATGCAAATACCGGAATATATGGAAGTGATCCTTAAAAAGATAATCTCGGGAAATACTCCGGATACAGCTAATTCAAAAATTAGTAAGATTAGAGCTATAGCAGATAAATGGTTGAGAGCTTTATCCGAAATCAAGAACCCAGTGTGCAAACTTCGAAAGTCGCTTTATGGCCTACGACAATCTGGCTTTCAATGGTACCACAAATTAAGCACTAAGCTACGTCAAATGGGATTTCACTCATCCGAATGTGATCCATGCCTTCTTATTATGCGTAAGAATTCGAGCCTCACGCTGATTACTGTTTATGTGGACGACTTATTCATAGCTACAAATGATCAGTCGCACTTAATTGAAATCAAACAATCTCTCGCCGAAAGCTTTGAGATGAAGGACATAGGTCCAGTCAAAACTTGCTTGGGTATAGAGTTTCGACAAGATCTCAAAAAACACAATGTATTTTTAAATCAACGTGAGTATGCGGAACATATTTAAAACTTTTTCAAATGGAGGACTGCAAACCAGTTAAAACTCCACTAGAATTCAACACTAAACTTGAAAAACCCGCTGTTCGTGATGAAACTATACTGAAAAAATTTCCATATCAAAGTTTAATTGGTTCCTTATTATACTTGGCTGTAACAACACGCCCGGACTTGGCTTTCAGCATTAATTTTTTGAGTCAGTTCAACTCTAACTACAACTCGACCCATTGGAAGGCAGCCAAGCGCGTATTAAGGTACTTAAAAGGTACTATAAATTATGGTATATTTTATGAACAATCAAATGCGAAATTGTATGCAGTAGCTGACGCGGACTGGGGAGCCAATATGGCTGATAGACGACCGTATTCTGGCTACGCCTTCATATTAGCTGGAGCAGCAATATCATGGGAGGCACGCAAGCAAAGGACTGTTTCTCTATCGAGCACTGAATCCGAGTACATGGCTTTGTGTGAAACAACAAGAGAGGCTCTCTACCTGCGTAAAAGGCTGAACGAAATCGGATTGGAACATAGCTCGATCGTGATCTACAATGACAGTCAAAGTGCACAAAAGTTAGCGCAGAGCAGTGCTTTTCACTCGCGTACCAAACATATAGATGTACGGCACCACTTTATACGCGAAAAACTTCAAAACGGCGATATCTTGCTAATCTACATGCCAACTGAAGCTATGCCTGCAGATGTGCTCACAAAGGGACTTCCTGCCGAAAAACACTACAGATGCATCGGATCTGGGTATGGCTGATACAAATTGATTGTTGCTGCATCCTAAATACTTCGAGGGGAGATGTTGGAGATTACGAAGCAATTTGTATGCAAGCTTTTGCGACATCTATTATCCATTCATATTTAAATGTCAAAACTATTGAATTCAAAACAAATATTGTAACTCACATTTTCAAATATCTTTTTTCACTTCCGTTTTTTAACTTCTTCTTGAATAAAGCGCACTCTGAGCAACAGTTTATAATTATCGAAATTTATCCTTGCTTATTAAGTTATCGCAACGTATCGAATTATTCAATCTGATCAATGTTTACTGAGTTGTCGAAATTTATAGACACAGAAACTTAGTTGTCCAAATTTGCGGATAGTTATCGAGCTATAAAAACGTGTGGGATTAACGAGATTTGTCAAGTTAAAGTATCAAGTTATCCATATTTATTGAATTATCATTATTTATAAACTTAACGAAATTTATCGAGGTGTCGTAATGCATGGAGTTCTTTCAACTTACAGAATTATCGATAATTATTGATCTACTGAAATTGGTTGGTTCAACGAAGCGAAGTGTATGGAATTTTCAAAACATATCGATTTATCGAAATTTCAAGGTTATCGATTTGTCACCGCTTATCGAATTTAATCGTCTTAACAGAGTGTAACGAGTTATCAAAATGTTTAGATAGTTTCCGAAAAATGTGGAGAAGTCAAAAGTAAAAATTTATAACGGTATCCAAAGTTTTTACATTTTTGAGTTATCGAGATTTATCGAGCCCTCGAATTTCATAGTTATCGAAATTGGTCGAGTTAACGAATATTGTTGAGTTATCGAATTTTAGTGTTCTTGAAATTCATCGAACTATCGATATGTATCAAATCATTGAAATTTAGCGATAAACTTGAATGTATCGGGTCAATTCCAAGTCCTGCCGAAGTCCTCCAAAGACCTTCTCAGATAAAAAAAAATTTTGTTACGTTTTAGCAGAAGGTTTTCCGGTTAGTTAATTTGTACCGTATAAGTTTTGCTACGTGTTAAGTTAGAAAACCTCTCCAAGGCTTCTAAAACAAGAGAAACTGTCGAATTTCGACAGTAACTGGCACTCTAGTAAATATTAATATTTGTAGAATTATATGTATGAGCCAGCGAGTAAGTGATGAAAATGGCCATAAATTGAGGAATATCTAGATGAACGACCGGTATTGGAGAATGGAT
>NW_023458571.1:87379-88483 GCF_013731165.1 Rhagoletis pomonella | reverse complement strand
TTACGAAGCAATTTGTATGCAAGCTTTTGCGACATCTATTATCCATTCATATTTAAATGTCAAAACTATTGAATTCAAAACAAATATTGTAACTCACATTTTCAAATATCTTTTTTCACTTCCGTTTTTTAACTTCTTCTTGAATAAAGCGCACTCTGAGCAACAATTTTTATTAACAAAAAAATTTCATTTGTTTTTTCAGAGTTCTGTTGAGAGTTCTGAGTAGCCCCCCGAGAGTTCTAACTAAAGCTCTTACAAAGTTCTTTTCCGACCATTAGATAAAAGTTATAAGCATAAACAAGGGGCAAAATTTTATTAACAAAAAAATTTTATTTGTTTTTCAGAGTTCTGTTGGGGCAAATATTTATTAAAACAAAAAAATTCATTTGTTTTTTTTTTCAGAGTTATGATATAAATAAAAACAAAGGGCAAATTTTTATTAACAAAAAAATTTCATTTGTTTTCCAGAGTACTGTTGAGAGTTCTGAGAAGCCCGTCGATAGTTTTAACCAAAAACTCTTATAAAGCTTTTTGTCCGACCAATTGTAAAAAAGTTATAAGCAAAAACAAGGGGCAAAATTTTTATTAACAAAAAATTTTATTTGTTTTTCAGAGGTCTGTTGAGAGTTATGAGTAGCCCCCTGAGAGTTCTTACCAAAGTTTTTTTTTCGACCAATAGTAAAAGGGGTTTAAGCAAAAACAAGGCGCAAATTTTTATTAAAAAAAACATTTATTTGTTTTTATTCGGAGTTATGGTGAGAGTTCCGAGTAGCCCTTCGAGAGTTCTAGCTAAAACTCTTATAAAGTTTTTTGCCCGAGCAATAGTAAAGAAGTTATAACCAAAAACAAGGGCCAAATTTTTATTAACAAAAAAAATTCATTTGTTTTTCAGAGTTCTGTTGAGAGGTCTGAGTAGCCCCCTGAGAGTTCTAACCAAAACTCGTATGAAGTTTTTTTTTAGCGACCAATAACAAAAAAGTTATAAGCATAAATAAGGGTAAATTTTTATTAAAAAAAAAGTTTAATTTGTTTTTTCAGAGTACTGTTGAGAGTTCTAAGTAGCCCCTCGAGTGTTCTAACTAAAACTCGTGTAAAGTTTTTTCG
>NW_023458571.1:82553-87279 GCF_013731165.1 Rhagoletis pomonella | reverse complement strand
TTTTTTTAACTTCTTCTTTAATAAAGCGCACTCTGAGCAACAAACCGCTTAAAAGACATTTTCCCAAGACTATGTAACGCCAAAATTCAGGAAGGGGTTGTTAATGGTCCCGACATACGGAAACTAATGAGTCGTCAAGATTTTGACCAAGTTCTGGCAGACCGAGATTTAAATGCGTGGCTCGCATTGAAAGCAGTCATTAAAGGACTTTTGGGTAAAGAACGCAAAGACAACCACAGGCAATCTGTTGCAAGCATGTTGGCAGCTTTCGATGAAATTGGGGTTAATATCCCTGTTCGCGTACGCACTATCCAGTACTAATTTTACTGGTTTTTTACTGGATGTCATTTTCGTACGCAAAAACTTGCAAGAAACTAACAGAAGAGGGGAAATTGAGAGAGCAAAAATGACAGCTGAACTTGCAAGTTTTACTGGATTTTTACTGGATACATTTTTACTAGCAACTATTTGCTAGTAAGAAAAACAGCTGATGGCATGATGCTTAATGTAATTCACATTAACAAAATAATTGTTTGTGGTGCGTTTAGAGTTGCAATTGGCAAAATAAACCCATTTAAATATATAATAAGATGGAAAATACTAGTTTTCTAAGAAAATTGCCTCGGAAAATAACAAATAAATCAGCTGTTCATAAAACCAGCAACTTCTTGCTGGTTTTGCGTTTTCGTACTTTCTTGAATATTTCACTCATTGGGAGTAAATATTGACTTACTCTCCGAAATTTGGTTACTGGCAAGTTACTGGATATTTTTTGCTGGAGAATACGAAAACACAGCTAATATGTCGTACAAAATTCATCTCTTGCATCAGCATCTTGATCAACTCGCTCAATAGTTGCCAACTGAATCTGATGAGCAAGGCGAACGTTATCACCAAACTGCGCTTCCATTTGAAATAAGGTAACTATAGAGTGTGCATATTTTGAATTCCTAGATTTTTCTAATATCTTTGTCAGAGTGCACAATTTAAACATGTTAACGATTGAAAACTATTTTCGTTTCAGGTACAGAGGAAAGAAATCTCCAGATGCAATACTCGCTGAAATTTGTTGGTGGTATAAAAACACCTTTGAAGAAGAGGAAGACGAGGAAAAATAGGAAGAAGGGGGAGACAAGGATTAAATTCCAGAACATCTGTTGGACGAAATTATCGACCTTTCTGATGATGATGACGAGGACCAAGATATTTGAGAGAGCAGTGATGTTGATCCACAGCCGCCTGCTAAACGGCAACTGGCCAGATCATTAATTTAATTTTTTTACTTAAAACTTTTCATAGCTAACATTTCAAAATTATATTTTTTTCCATATTTTTATAATTTATTTTTCAATGTTTCTTCAAAACCAACACTGAATAAATTGGTATATAAGAAATGAGAAGTTAATTAATATTAAGATGGAAAACGCAAGTTTTGTATTATGATTGTTTTCTTTTCAAATGAAATTTATTGAAGAAACTGAGAAGCATATTATAGATCAAACAGAAAGCAACAAAGACTTAGTTTTGTGGAAAATATGTTCAAGAAGCATGAAAAAAAAATTTGCAACATTTTGCTTCATAAGCACTACAAAAATTTTCTAAATCAATTTTTTTTTAATTTTAATTGTTGCTCAGGTCTCTAGCAATAATTTGGCTTTAACAGATTGAAAAAATATCAATTAGTCGACAAGTTATAACCAAAAGCCTTATAAACAATATGCTGAAAATCGGCATTTGACTGCAAAGTTTGAAGGTCGATTAAAAAAAAAATCGAACTAACATAAACAAACGCCGCGATACGGGTCTTCTAATTTAGCCTCTATTTTCACCCCTCACTCTCAGAATCGACCTAACTTTTGTTAACCTGAATTTGTTCCACAGTGTTTTGTTAAGAAGGAAGTTAAAATATTTTTTAAGAGATTGAGTCATAAGTAGAAAACTAATTTCTCCGTTTTTCAAAGTTATCTTCCGAAATCGAGATATGGGCTTTCGACTTACGAAATAGGACCTTTGGTAAAAAATTATTTTTAATTACTGTATGTAAACTACTAAAAAAAGTGAAAACATAGTCGTGGTACGCCTTTTGCTCTTATTTAAACGGTACATAACTTTTTTTTGTGCAAACTTATATTTCAGATGCTATAGGAGATCAATGGTCAGAAAAAATTTTGAACTGATTTTTAAAAAATTTGTGGCACCTGTAATATAGGTTTGCACAAAAAAAGTTATGTACCGTTGGAATAAGAGCACAAGGCGGACTATGCCTATATTTTTACTTTTTTAGTTATTTACATACAATAATAAAAAATAATTTTTTACCAAAGGTCCTATTTCGAACGTCGAAAGCCCATATCTCGAGGGAGGGGTTATCCGCCACTGTATTCATACATATGCATATGGATGTAGTTGTCAGTCGTTTTTTATATTTAGAATGTAGAGCTTTATTTTTCTCCTGAAAACATTGATACAGTTTTCGGTTTCTTCCAGTCTGTTTGCCAATTTGGGTTAATTTTTATCTTATGCAATGATGTTAACATTTATCATAAGAGGCAACTTACTTCAAACGAGCTTGGTACTCTAGTGAAAAATACACAAATATAATAGTATCTATGTAAATTTGTAATAGATCTGTAAAATTAAAACGTTGAAAATCTATGTAGTTAATTTTACTCACCATATTCTCCAAACGTAACACTAGTAAACAACGCGTCCTACAACCGCGTTGACATATAAACGTTAGGCTAGTTTCGGCGCTTTATTATAATATTTGGTTTAGCACTCCGATAATTGTAGTTTTCCGATATCGAATAAAAAAACTCATATGATCTTTTAATAAATCCAACAAAAAACACATCCACTTCAATCTTGTGTCTCTACCATGTACCTTATGCAGAAACAAACACGGAAATTATTTTAATAAATTTTAACATGCACACAAAGTGATTTATAGCGCACTCAGTTAAAATGCCACAAATTTGCTTAAAACCCGGAATTGATTTAAAAAGACACAATATTTACTCCCGCGTGAACGCGACTTATTAAAGGAAAATTTTCTATACAACTAATGCGCGTGGTAATCAGTTCAATCACAGCATTTCTCGTTATTTCTATTATCGCTAAAACAATCACTTATTTATTTTTGTCAAAGGAGATGGTAGCTCCATTTCAAAAGAAAATGTCAAAAGCACAGTATGCCAAAAGGGCTACTAAGAAGAAGCGAAACTACCTTTAAATTATCGTATCACTATAAAGTAGAGTTGTGCACTTTAGTTCTTATGAGTGAACCGTTCAGTTGTAGTTCGCTCACCTTAGTGAACTGGTTCTTTAGTTCGTTCAGTTCATTTAATTCAATTGACGAATTATCATATTTTTATCATACATATTACATACAAAACAAAAGCTTTGGTAATTCTAATTCTCAAAATACTTTTACAAACATAAAAACGCATGTATACAAATATGTTTAGGAACATAAATCACTAAAATATTATGCAGTCGTTTTCAATCGACGGTTGCAGTAATGGTAATCTTAGCAGTATTGTTATTAATTTGAACATCGTTTCAAACATTCACAGAACTTTCGTATAAATAAAATATAAATAAACTAGTATATAAAACAAAAACTTTAACAAATTCATAAATAAAACAAGTAAGAGCAGCGCTGTCTTCGGCTATGCCGAAGGCTTCATACCTTTCATGAACATCTGCAAATTTTAGTTTGACAGATTACTGATTTTGAATACATCTGCATACATCGATAGAGGAGTTACATACTTATATAAAAATCGCATCTAAACAATCAGAGGTATGGAAGATATACTTTATATGGCACCAATCTAAGTGATTTTCACTGCTATGTGATCGGTATGTAAACCGGTAACACAATTTATTGGGTTTAGTTTCCTACATAAAGGAGATATATCTCAAAAACTGGTATCTGAACAATCAGTGCTATAGGAGATAAAGCTTATACAGCATAGATTTTGACGATTTTCTCAGTAGACTTTGTATTATTATTTATAAAAAATTTATCGGTTTTAGCTGTTCAAATAAAGGAGTTTTACAGTAAAATCCCATATGTGAACAATCAGATGTATGGAAGATATATGTTGTAGTCACCCGATCCTTGTTATTTTCACTGTACGTATTCTGTTAATAATGAGTGAAAATGGTGCGAAATTTCATGTTCCTAGCTGCATAAATGGAGGAGATATGATAAAAGACCTCATATCTGAACAATCAGTTGTATGGGGGGCTGCAGGTTATAGTGACCCGATCTTCGTTATTTTCACTGTAAGTCTTCTGCTGATAATGAGTGAAAACAGCGCGAAATTTCATGGTCCTAGCTAAATAAATGGATGAATTATAACGAAAAATCTCATATCTGAACAATCAGTTGTATGGGAGCTATAGGTTATAGTTATCCGATCTTTTTAATTTTCACTGTAAGTTTTCTGTTGATAATTATTGAAAACAGTGCGGAATTTCCTGTTCCCAGCTTTATAAATGGAGGAGTTATAACGGAAAATTTTATATCTGAACAATCAGTTGTATGGGAGCTATAGGTTATAGTGACCCGATCTTCGTTATTTTCACTGTAAGTCTTCTGCTGATAATGAGTGAAAACAGCGCGAAATTCCATGGTCCTAGCTAAATAAATGGATGAATTATAACGAAAAATCTCGTATCTGAACAATCAGTTGTATGGGAGCTATAGGTTATAGTT
>NW_023458571.1:73554-82453 GCF_013731165.1 Rhagoletis pomonella | reverse complement strand
CACGTGTTTGCAAAATGATGACGAAGTGCTTTTGTATGGAAAATCATGTATGCCCATCAGTGGCGTAGCCAGGATTTGGCTTTGGGGGGGGGGGGGGGGGGCTCAAAAAAAAATTTCCATCGCTAATTTAAATTTGTGACACAATGGCTAGAGGCGTCGCCTGAGTGCATTCTTTCATATATTTATGTATGTGCCAGTTTTACCGTTATATATTTTTTATCTACTCTTTTATTCCATGGGGTATTCATGTTTTATTTAAATTTAAAAAATTAAATTACTATACCGTCTTAAAAATCTGAAAATTCACTGCGGAAAATTTTTTTTATTCTCTTTTTGTCTTCGCCTTCTTGTTTTTGCCTTTATAAGTTTTGAAAAAAGGTTTTGAACGAACCATCATATCACATTCCTAGGCAAGTTTTGAAAGACTATTTTCGATACTAAATTTTACTAAAACAAAATGTTGAAATCAGCTTCGTATAGAAAAAGTGTCATCGTTGATTAAGAAAGAGATGTTCTTAAATATCATAACTTTACGACACTCACATATTAAGTAGATTTGACTATTTATTTTATTATATTTTAATATGAATTATTTGTTTATAAAAATATAGTTTATTCCTTAACAAACACTAAATGAAATTAAGTTTTATCTTTGAACAACATTAAAAAAAATCGACAAACTTTCTATTTCAATGTGATCTCTTAATATTTTGCAGTTTTTTAGCTCATTCAATTTTAGTCTAATGAAGTGCAAATTTAAAGTAGCTGTGGTTTACAGTTGATGTATGGCATATTTTTGACGATGTCGGTAATTTTCTTCCATATTATCTAAGTATGTTTGACGATTTTTTTAATGAAGAAAATGAGCAACGCCTTCATCAAAAAAAATATATATATTAAAAATCAACGATAAGCCGCAGCTATGTATTTTAAACTTGCGCTTTATTTGAATTGATCGGGCTACAAAACTGCATACTCAAAATATGTATTTATAGGAAATCTAATTAAAAAGCTTTACGAAAGTTTGTACCTTGGATTTATACGGGTTTTGTTAAAGTGTAAACTGCACTTTTATAAACAAATAATTAAAATTATATAATTTTAAGATAAATGGCCAATCTAGTTAACATGTATAAAGTTTTGATAAGCACTTGAAATGTCAAGTTTTAGTACTGATAAACAAAAAATTTTCAGGTAAAGGTGTCACCGTTTTTGAAATATTTACATTTTTTCGAATTTAAAAAAAATCGTGCCTTTTCATGTGTTTTCTTTAACTGCAACTACAAACCGGGCAATACTTAGTAAATTTTTTATGTAAAATACTTCCAGATAGTTGCCTCTCCATACTCAAATGTAATGTAGTTAAAATATATTAAGGAAGCATCATAAAATTAGGACTATTTCTGGATTTTTAACTTTTTGATATTTTCTTCCCCAACTTTGACTATCTCGGCTGAAAAAAAAATGTACTGAGCTATAACTTTACACTACATAAAAAAATTGCTCATTTAATAAAGATTTCAAAAAGGTGCCACACTTACTGTTTTGAATAGAAAAAAAAGTTATAGCCGCTTTTGTGGGTAAAGGACTGAGACACGCTAAAATGTATTTAATAGATTTAAATTGAATTTGCTCTTGTTACCGTCAAATGACATGCTAAATAGTACAAAGGTACATTATTACCCGCTCCTGACATTATTTTGTGTTACTTACCGGAATTAGTGAAAGTGGATTTTGTGAAATTGGACCCTTCGAACATTGTGTTATTAATACTATGACAGAGAACACGCAGTATACGTCGCATGAATATGCGGATATCTATATATTAATACGCTAACATAAATTTTGTCTCCGTTCGTTTGGCGATTCTATCGAACCGATTTCAAACCCAAAAACACCGTTGGAAAGACATTTTTCCGTAGATGAGCAGAGTTTTTATGGTTTCATAATTGGTTGAAAATTACGGCCTAAACCGTCGTTTAAACATTTTCAAATTGTGTATAGATGTTGCTGCAACATGTTCAATTTGACATGTTTCGCCTGTTGTTTCACTACACATTTGAAATTAAGCTTTGAAATAAAGATAAATATGAAGATGAAGAAGACAGAAGTGAAGATAAAGGCGAAAATGGAGACAATGACAGATACATTAGAATTAGGGTAACTGAAAGGGTAAGAACATTTCTTGAATTTATGAAGTGAAACTTCTTTAGCGGCAGTTGGTTGGCTGGGAGTAAATTGTCAAATTAAAGGTGAATAATGCACATGGAAATGGTTCTCAGCGGTTTAGCGGTTTGAGAATAAAAACAAAAACAAAGATGCTTAGAGGTACAGGCAAAAACGAAGATCAAAGTAAATTTAAATACTTTAAGGTAAAGGTGAAGAGGAATATGCAAAAATAAAGATAAATATGAAGAAAAGGATGAGGATGAAGATCGATATTGTTATCGATATAAAACTCGATATTCTTATCGATATAATAATCGATATTGCTATCGACAAAATAATCGATGTTGTTATCGATACTGTTATTACTTAAATAACCGCTATTGTAATCGATATAATAATCAATATAATAATCGATATTGTTATCGATACAATAATGGATATTGTTATCGGTATAATAATCGATTAAATAATTGATTTTGTTATGGATTTAGTCATTTATATTGTTAACGATATGTACAATAATCGATACTGATGATTGTTATATTTATCGCTGAATTAATCGATTTTACAATCGTTGTATTTTTCTATATGAGTATGGATATTGTTATCGGTATTTTTATCAACAGAGTTATCAACAGGGTTATCGATACACTAATCGGAACATGGAATGTGATCACATTACATCACATCACATCACATTTTCTCATATGATATGAAGAGACATCACATGCTATTGCATCACATAATATGATATCACATCACACGATATCACGTGACATGACATTATATGATATGGCATTACATTATATGGCATGACATCACATGACTTGACATCACATGACATGACATCGTATGACATGACACGGAATTACATGACGTGGCATCGCATGATATGACATCATATGGTATGACATCATATGACATGACATCAGAGGATATGACAACACATGACATGACATCCTATCACATCACATAAAATCACGTCACATCTTATCACGTCATCGCACCTCATCTCATCTACGTGAATAGAAAAAGAAAAGGATATAAGCAAAGATGTGAAAGATAAAAACAAAGATGAAGACCAAGGTAAAGTTACCGATTTCAAAACCAGAAACACCGTTGGAAAGTAATTTTCTGTAGATGAGGAGAGTTTTTATAGTTTCGAAATTGGTTGAAAATCGTCGTTTAAAAACGTGGTTGTTTTTGCAACCTGTTCAATTCAAGCGTTTCGCATTTTGTTTTACTTCGTATTTTAAAATAAACTTTGAAATAAAGATAAATATGAAGATGAAGAAACAAGTGATAACGATGAAGCCAAAAAAAAGGCAAAAGTGAAGATAAAGACGAAAATTGAGATAAAGGCGAAAATGGAGACAATGAAAAATACATAAGAACTAGGTTAACAGAGCTGAAATTTTCCGATAGGAATCGAAATAAAATTAGCCATAAAGCTTACTGAAATTTTTCGAATCATACAAGTTAGTTATCGCAACGTATCGAAATATTCAAACTGATCAATGTTTACTGAGTTGTCGAAATTTATAGACACAGAAACCTTGTTGTCCAAATTTACGGATAGTTATCGAGCTATAAAAACGTGTGGGATTAACGAAATTTGTCAAGTTAAAGAAATGTATCAAGTTATCGATATTTATTGAATTATCATTATTTATAGACTTAACGAAATATATCGAGGTGTGGTAATGTATGGAGTTCTTTCAACTTACAGAGTTATCGATGATTATTGATCTACTGAAATTGGTTGATTTAGCGAATCGAAGTTTATGGAATTTTCAAAACATATCGATTTATCGAAATTTCAAGGTTATATAAGCTTATCGATTTATCACTGCTTATCGCATTTAATCGTCTTAACAGAGTGTAACGAGTTATCAAAATGGTTAGATAGTTTTCGAAAAATGTGGAGATGTCAAAAGTAAAAATTTATAAAGGTATCCAAAGTTTTTAAATTTTTGAGTTATCTAAATTTATCGAGCCATCGAATTTCACAGTTATCGAAATTGGTCGAGTTAACGAATTTTGTTGAGTTATCGAATTTTAGTGTTCTTGAAATTCATTGAACTATCGATATGTATCAAATCATTGAAATTTATCGATAAACTTGAATGTATCGGGTCGATTCCAAGTCCTGCCGAGGACTTCGAAAGACCTTCTTAGATAAAAACAAAATTTAGTTACGTTTTAGCAGAAGATTTTTCGGTTAGTTAATTTGAACCGTATAAGTTTTGCTGCGTGTTAACTTAGAAATCCTCTCCAAGGCTTCCAAAACTAGAAAAAACTGTCGAATTTCGACAGTAACTGGCCCTCTAGTCTATATATTAATACGCTAACATAAATTTTGTCTCCGTTCGTTTGGCGATTCTACCAAACCGATTTCAAAACCAAGAACACCGTTGGAAAGGCATTTTTCCGTAGTTGAGCAGAGTTTTTATGGTTTCACAATTGGTTGAAAATTACGGCCAAAACCGTCGTTTAAACATTTTCGAATTGTTTATACATGTTGCTGCAACATGTTCAATTTGACATGTTTCGCCTGTTGCTTCACTACACATTTGAAATTAAGCTTTGAAATAAAGATAAATATGAAGATGAAGAAATAAATGATAACGATGAAGTCAAAAAAAAGAAGGCAAAAGTGAAGATAAAGTCGAAAATGGAGACAATGACCGATACATAAGAATTAGGGTAACTGAAATGGTAAGAACATTTCTTGAATTTATGAAGTGAAACTTCTTTAGCGGCAGTTGGTTGGGAGTAAATAGTCAAATTCGAGGGGAATAATGCACATGGAAATGGTACTCAGCGGTTTAACGGTTTGAGAATAAAAACAAAAACAAAGATGCCTATAGGTTCAGGCAAAAACGACGATCAAAGTAAATTTAAACACTTTAAGGTAAAGGTGAGAGGAATATGCAAAAATAAAGATAAATATGAAGAAAAGGATGAGGTGAAGATCGATATTGTTATCGATATAAAACTCGATATTTTTATCGATATAATAATCGATATTGCTATCGATAAAATAATCTATATTGTTATCGATACTGTTATTGATTAAATAACCGCTATTGTAATCGATATAATAATCAATAATAATAATCGATATTGTTATCGATACAATAATGGATATTGTTATAGGTATAATAATCGATTAAATAATTGATTTAGTTATCGATTTAGTCATTTATATTTTTAACGATATGTACAATAATCGATACTGATGATTGTTATATTTATCGATGGATTAATCGATCTTACAATCGTTGTATTTTTCTATATGTTTATGGATATTGTTATCGGTATTTTTATCGCACAGTTACCAACAGGGTTATCGATATACTAATCGGAACATGGAATGTGATCACATTACATGACATCACATCACATTTTATCACATGATATAAAGAGACATAACATGATATTACATCACATAATATGATATCACATCACACGATATCACGTGGCATCACATTATATGGCATGACATCACATGACTTGACATCACATGATATGACATCGTATGGTATGACATCATATGACATGACATCACAGGATATGACAACACATGACATGACATCCTATCACATCACATAAAATCACGTCACATCTTATCACGTCATCGCACCTCATCTCATCTACGTGAGAAGAAAAAGAAGAGGATATAAGCAAAGATGTGAAAGATAAAAACAAAGATGAAGACCAAGGTAAAGTTACCGATTTCAAATCCAAAAACACCGTTGGAAAAGTAATTTTCTGTAGATGAGGAGAGTTTTTATAGTTTCGAAATTGGTTGAAAATCGTCGTTTAAAAATTTCCATATTTGTGTATGGTTGTTTTTGCAACCTATTCAATTTAAGCGGTTTCGCATTTGGTTTTACTTCGTATTTGAAATTAAACTTTGAAATAAAGATAAATATGAAGATTAAGAAACAAGTGATAACGATGAAGACAAAAAAAATGCAAAAGTGAAGATAAAGTCGAAAATTGAGATAAAGGCGAAAATGGAGACAATGAGAAATACATAAGAATTAGGTTAACAGAGCTGAAATTTTCCGATAGGAATCGAAATAAAATCAGCCATAAAGGTTACTGAAATTTATCGAATCATCGAAGTTTATAATTATCGAAATTTATCCATGCTTATTAAGTTATCGCACCGTATCGAATTATTCAAACCGATCAATGTTTACTGAGTTGTCGAAATTTATAGACACAGAAACTAAGTTGTCCAAATTTACGGTTAGTTATCGAGCTATAAAAACATGTGGGATTAACGAAATTTGTCAAGTTAAAGAAATGTATCAAGTTATCGATATTTATTGAATGATCATTATTTATAGACTTAACGAAATAAATCGAAGTGACGTAATGCATGGAGTTCTTTCAACTTACAGAGTTATCGATAATTATTGATCTACTGAAATTGGTTGGTTCAACGAAGCGAAGTTTATGGAATTTTCAATATATATCGATTTATCGAAATTTCAAGATTATATGAGCTTATCGATTTATCACTGCTTATCGAATTTTATCGTGCTAACAGAGTGTAATGAGATATCAAAATTTGTCGATAGCTTTCGAAAAATGTGGAGATGTCAAAAGTAAAGATTTATGAAGGTATCCAAAGTTTTTACATTTTTGAGTTATCGAAATTTATCGAGCCATCGAATTTCACATTTATCGAAATTGGTCGAGTTAACGAATTTTGTTGAGTTATCGAATTTTAGTGTTCTTGAAATTCATCGAACTATCGATATGTATCAAATCATTGAAATTTATCGATAAACTTAAATGTATCGGGTCAATTCCAAGTCCTGCCGAGGTCCTCCAAAGACCAACAGAAGATTTTCCGGTTAGTTAATTTGTACCGTATAAGTTTTGCTACGTGTTAAGTTAGAAAACCTCTCCAAGGCTTCTAAAACTAGAAAAACTCTCGAATTTAGACAGTAACTGGCACTCTAGTTCACCTAATTTACGGTGAAGCTTGCTGCAATGCCAGAGCCGCTCAAATACTCTATGCAGAGCGATACCCCAATCGTCGACATCCGGGTCGTGAAGTATTCGCCCGGGCCCATAGTGAAATATATGAAGGTAAGTGATTTTTACACCTTTCTTGTTTGCTTGCTTGTTAACTATCATTTTTCACTTTTTTAAGGTCGCATACCTGGAAGGCGTGGTAGCGAAACAGGACGTCCTGCAACGGTAGATGTTGAAGTTGTGTTTGAGGAAGTGGAACTAGATCCATCGACTTCAGTGAGAGTGATGGAAAGACGGACGAGAATACCAAAAACTACAGTTCACAAAGCTTTAAAAGACCATCGATTTCATCCCTACCACATTCAACGTGTTCAGGCTCTACAAGAAAGAGATTACCTCTCGAGGGTTAGATTTTGCCGTGAAATGTTGCGAATGCATGAATCAGACCCCAACTTTTTTCATAAAATAATTTGGAGCGATGAATCATCATGCAAACGTGATGATTATTTTAATTTACATAACCGTCACAGTTGGCAGATAGACAATCCTCACGAAATGAGAGAAGATCGTTCGCAGTACCGGTACAAAATAAATTTATGGTGCGGTATTTTTAATTGTCAGATATTGGGACCTGCCGCCAACGCTCAACTCTCACAGTTATTTAGAGTTCCTTCAGGAGCGGCTTCCAACCCTTTTGGAAGATGTACCCTTAAACCTGCGGCGAAGGCTATGGCTGCACAATGACGTGTGCCCTGCTCACTACGGGCGTGAAGTAAGAGCTCATTTAGACGAAACTTATCCTCGCCGATGGATTGGACGATACGGGCCAATCACGTGGCCCGCTCGATCGCCAGACCTGAATCCATTAGATTTTTTCTACTGGGGCTGTCTTAAGGACAAAATATATTCAAAAACAATTCAAAACGAAGAGCATTTGCGGGAACAAATAAATGGAGCTGCTGCTGAGATAGCCCAATTGAGTTTAAGATCTCTAAAAGCGTCTTTTCTTAAAAGGTGCCGAGCTTGTATTAGAGTAGAAGGTCGCCAATTTGAGCATATTTCATCAATAAATGAATAAATTTTTCTTCAAACAACTCATGTATATTTTATTTCACGTGAACCCATCCTTCACAAAAATATATTGATAGATATAGCTCTTGTTATAGACTATAACAATAACATAACATAAAATAATGTCAGAAGCAAGTAATTATGTACCTTTGTACTATTTAGCATGTCAGTTGACGGTAACAAGAGCAAATTCAATTTAAATCTATTAAATACATTCTAGCGTGTCTCAGCCCTTTACCCACAAAAGCGGCTATAACTTTTTTTTTCTATTCAAAACAGTAAGTGTGGCACCTTTCTGAAATCTTTATTAAATGAGCAATTTTTTTATGTAATGTAAAGTTATAGCTCAGTACATTTTTTTTCACCCGAGATTGTCAAAGTAGGGGAAGAAACTATCAAAAAGTTAAAAATCCAGAAATAGTCCTAATTTTATGATAGTTCCTTAATATATTTTAACTACATTGCATTTGAGTATGGAGAGGCAACTATCTGGAAGTATTTTACATAAAAAATTTACTAAGTATTGCCCGGTTTGTAGTTGCAGTTAAAGAAAACACATGAAAAGGCACGATTTTTTTTAAACTCGGAAAAATGTAAATATTTCAAAAACGGTGACACTTTTACCTGAAATTTTTTTGTTTATCAGTGAGCTCACCCCCCC
>NW_023458571.1:73238-73544 GCF_013731165.1 Rhagoletis pomonella | reverse complement strand
AATCGCTGTGCGAATCTCGTCGGTCGGAGCGATGCCGTTGGGTGATATTCCCCCAGTAAAACAGAATAGAAACGAAATTCGCATCTATTGAATGAAAAATAAAAAATATAAAAATACAAAAGCGAAAAGATGAATCACCAAATTTTGCCATTCTGATTCTTGCTGATAATCATCTGCAAGAAAAATGGGGAAACAAAGCTACATTTCCACTGAGAGCTGACTTTGTGACCAGCGGCAAAATTAAAAATAACTCTATTCTTTCCGAATTTCGTCAGAAGAAATTCGTCGTCGCTTTGGTTGTGTGCA
>NW_023458571.1:69859-73138 GCF_013731165.1 Rhagoletis pomonella | reverse complement strand
ATCTCGTATCTGAACAATCAGTTGTATGGGAGCTATAGGTTATAGTTCTCCGATCTTTGTAATTTTCACTGTAAGCATTCTGTTGATAATGGGTGCAAGTGCTGCAAAATTTCATGTTCGTAGCTGCATAAATGGAGAAGTTATAACGAAAAATCTCATATCTGAACAATCAGTTGTATGGGAGCTATATGTTATAGTGGTCCGATTCTTCCGGTTCCGACAAATGATTAATACATTATAAAAATACACCCACCTACCAAATTTGATCCGGATATCTCGAAAACTGAGAGACTAGATTGCATACAAACAGACAGACAGACGGACAGACGGACAGACGGACAGACGGACATGGATAAATCAACTCAGCTCGACGTTCTGATCATATAAGTATACATTTTAATGGGTCTATCTCTTTTTGTTCTGGTACTTACAAACATCGGACCAAAGTTTTAATACCATTTCATGCTCATGAAAGGTATAAAAATATGTACATATATATGTACGATATGCAAACACATTCAATTAGAAAGCTGGTTTGATTAAAAAAAAAAACGTTATACGCCAGATTAGTATATTCTCTTCCTGAAAAAACTCGTTTACAAGGAACTGAAGTAGCAACAATGCAAAAGCGTTTTAATACATATTGGGTTACACGTCATTCGTTCGTGCGAAGAATATTTGGATCGTGATCCAATATGAGAAATTGTAGCACCGACAAATTTAATTCAATGAGAAGACCGCACTAGTGAACTAGTTCATCTCAATGAACTAGTTCTTTAGTTCAAGAACCACCCGAGCCTACTATAAAGCTGTTTTTGACAGAAGACCAGAAAATATTTTTAAAACAATTTATATGCATAAGGGTGATCGAAAATAACTATCCTAACGAAATTAAGTCCTCAAATGGACCTTTTTACAGAGAAGAAAATTGTCCCATTTGGGTAAATTTTTATTTAAATTTTAAAAGTTTTCCATGTAAATAACATGATACTATTTTTTTTTTATCATGAAATATGTTATAACTACTGAACCGTTTGAGATAAAATTTTTCTAAATTTGGTTAATATAGGGGACCATCCGGTTAAGGTGCAGAGATGGTATTTTCAGGGACAGTAGTCAAGAGCTCTATCTTTAATTTAAGCCTAAGTGAAAGGTTTTATCACGTTATCTTTCTTTGCTAGAGCTTCTCAAATATAGCAAAAAAACGCGACTTTTGACACTTTGACCTCGTTTTTTTCAAAATCTGGACCTGATGGAATTTTTATACTTAACTGTCGAAGCAGCGTACGGCGCAAAAAACTGTTGTTACGTACGCTGTCAAAATAAAAAACCATTTGCACTTGTGAAAATGAACACAATTGGCAACGTAAGCGTAGCAGCGCAGAGCTGCGGTACGTCCGAGTAAATCGATTTCTATTTTCTACCACGCGTACGAGCGCACAGGGTTGCTTTAGAATGCCAAATGTCAATTACAAACCAAACATATGTACATACACAAACAGAAGTGGCAAAATTTGTTAAATCCTTAATTAATAATTATCGAAGATATTTTATAAATGGATTTACATTTCAAAAATTAATTGAGAAGGTGAGGAAGTACGGGTGCATATACGATTGGTCTGCAGCCGACTATAGGAACGTTCTCAAAAAAAGACAAAATATGGACACGAATTGGAGTTGCACTAAATACAAAAGGTAAAATCTATATGTATATTAGAATATTATAACATATTAAACTGAGGTTCGGGATGTCCAGACGAAGTGTGCAGGAAGCGGTGGAAGCCACTCCGTGATTCCTACATACGGCATATGCGAAGTGAGGAGCTGACGACAGGCAGTGGAGCACCCGCTCCAAGGCAAAAGTGGAAGCACGCAGATAATATGTCTTTTTTGAGCGAAGTTAGAGACTGCAGGCCGTGAGTATTGTTTTTTGTTTCCATTGATGGGAAATTTATATGGAATATTAAATTTAACTACAACAATTGGAACCAGAATGCAAAACGATGATGACAATACTGTTGCAGATACTCTAAAACAGAAAACCCTTTAGAAATGTCGCCACAGCCAGAAGTTTCCATCACCGATTTAATTGCGAATTGTTCAGGTTCACAAAGCGCAACTCCTAACACTCACCATCCATCCATCAAGGCGCCCCTAACAAAAGTTATGGAAAAGTGCTGTGAAAAGATAGCTGAAATCACTCCAGTTGATGATAAATCGCCCACTGTGCAGTTCTTTGTTAGTTTGGCCAACAAAATAACGTCCTTAGGTTTGTCAAGAGCTAATATAGATGCTATTGAAATGAGGGTTATGTCCGTAGTCCATGAGAAAATCGCATATCGCCGTAGGCCGCAGTAAGAACGTGCGCTAATTCATAAATTAAGCAATGCGAAATGCTGACCCAAAAACATATCGTCGTTTAAAGTACAAAACCGCGTATCAACAAATGGCAAAACCGCGTATCAAGATAATGCAAAACCGCGTATATGGGGTTGCATAAATTATTTTATAGGGAGTAAAAACACTCATATTTCAAAACGGTTGTCTTTTTTTATAAAGAAATCGCATTTCTAGCTTCTGTATTTCAGGACGAATGGATGCGGATTGAGCCAAGAGCTTGCGTGGGCAAACCCATTTTTTGGCAGCCAATGTAAGATACGCGGTTTTGTAGAATGAGGATACGCGGTTTTGTACTTTAAACGACGATATACTTATCTTTACATTTCATACAATTGGTGGATTCACAAGGTGTGCTATCTTGTCGTATTGTTATAATTTACTAAACTTTTACAATGGTTTAAAAAAATTATTGTTGCCTTCCACACTGAAAGAGTACTAAAACAGTACAACCTTGCTTGCTATGTTTATGTGGTGTAGTAAGCAAACAGCTGTTCTTTGTTTACATTCGCTTCTCGTGAAAATTCTGTTTTGTTTTGTGCTTATACCATCTGGCAAATTTTGCTGCTTATAAAAATTGATCCTTTGCCAATTATTCAGGTAAGATCTAATGAATTATCTCTATTAATGGACCCAGATTAAATAAATGGTCTTGATTTAGCCAAAAGCGAGGCGTGTGCGCATCAATCCCACCAAGAAATGGACTATAGTAGAGGAAAAGAGGCTTATTGAGTTTTTGATGGCGAATAGAGATTTCGAGGTTGTTTTTTATTAAATAAGTGCAATTTTGATCACACTGAAGGTAATAATTACAGAAGCCAAATGCTCAAGCCTACTGTTTGGTCACAGTTGAGAACACCTGTTTAACATATTTGACATGTC
>NW_023458571.1:68984-69759 GCF_013731165.1 Rhagoletis pomonella | reverse complement strand
GGATGGTTCCGTGCGCAGAAGTGGAAAACTTTTGACTGCCATTCACCTGGGAGTGGCCAGAAGCGATTCTTGTGCGTACGGTTCAAATCGCAGCTCACAACGTCCGGATATTCATATCCACGTATCCTCTGGGTAGCAACCAAACACCCGTTTGGGAGCGAGCTAAAGTGAGAAGGCGTAAAACTTCGCGTGCGCTGGGTTTGGGTCCCGCCACGTTAAAACCCCGCCCAATGAAAAGAAGCAAACAGCCTCGGATGAGACCCCCTTTTTCTGATGACGACCACGGCAAACGTATAAAGGAGATCAGCCGTATTAGTAAATACATAATCGGCTCGGAGCGTTTTAACGATAAAGTTTAGGGGGCCTTCCAAATTGTGGTATCACAAAGGACTATCTTACATTGTCTAAGTGAGCTCCGGTTACACGGGGCTGCCACCTTACCTAACCTAACCTAACCTTTATCGACACAGTTATCAACAGGGTTATCGATATACTAATCGGAAAATGGAATTGTGATCACATTACATGACATCACATCACATATGAAGAGACATCACATGATATTACATGACATAATATGATATCACATCACACGATATCACGTGACATGACATTAGATGATATGACATCACATTATATGGCATGACATCACATGACATGACATCATATGATATGACATCACATTATATGGCATGACATCACATGAATTGACATCACATGATATGACATCATATGACATGACATCAGAGGATATGACAACACATGACATGACATC
>NW_023458571.1:68219-68974 GCF_013731165.1 Rhagoletis pomonella | reverse complement strand
CTACGTGAATAGAAAAAGAAAAGGGTATAAGCAAAGATGTGAAAGATAAAAACAAAGATGAAGACCAAGGTAAAGTTACCGATTTCAAAACCAAACACACCGTTGGAAAGGTAATTTTCTGTAGATGAGGACAATTTTATTAGTTTCGAAATTGGTTGAAAATCGTCGCTTAAAAATTTTCATATTTGTGTATGGTTGTTTTTGCAACCTGTTCAATTTAAGCCGTTTCGCATTCTGTTTTACTTCGTATTTGAAATTAAACTTTGAAATAAAGATAAATATGAAGATGAAGAAACAAGTGATAACGATGAAGACAAAAAAGGCAAAAGTGAAGATAAAGACGAAAATTGAGATAAAGGCGAAAATGGAGACAATGAGAAATACATAAGAATTAGGTTTACAGAGTTGAAATTTTCCGATAGGAATCGAAATAAAATCAGCCATAAAGGTTACTGAAATTTATCGAATCATCGAAGTTTATGTTGGAGATTACGAGCAATTTGTATGCAAACTTTTGCGACGTCTATTATCCATTTATATTTAAATGTCAAAACTCTTGAATTCAAAACAAATATTGTAACTCACATTTTCAAATGTCATTTTTCACTTTCGTTTTTTAACTTCTTCTTGAATAAATCGCAATCTGAGCAACAGGTTATGGGCCCAGCCCTAGCCCAAAATCGAAAAGAAAGTTAAGTATCTTTAAGTTGCGGTAGATAAAACCTTTTCATACGCTTTCTTATTAAAAGCTCATC
>NW_023458571.1:54791-68119 GCF_013731165.1 Rhagoletis pomonella | reverse complement strand
TTAAATATAAATGGATAATAGATGTCGCAAAAGCTTGCATACAAATTGCTTCGTAATCTCCAACACGGTTGTATAATGCTGGTCTTTTTGCGATACATTTCAAAAAATTTTTAGCAATGCCAAGTTTAATGTGGAGCAACGGCAACTGGCCAAATCATTAATTTAATTTATTTAATTTTTTTACTTAAAACTTTTCATAACTAACATTTCAAAATTATATTTTTTTCCATATTTTTATAATTTCTTTTTCAATGTTTCTTCAAAACTAACACTGAAAAAATTGGTATATAATAAATGAGAAGTAAATTAATATTAAGCTGGAAAACGCAAGTTTTGTATTATGATTGTTTTCTTTTCAAATGAAATTTATTGAAGAAACTGAGAAGCATATTATAGATCAAACAGAAAGCAAAAGAGACTTAGTTTTGTGGAAAATATGTTCAAAAAGCATTAAAAAAAATTTCCAATATTTTGCTTCATAAGCACTATAAAAATTTTCTAAATAAATTTTTTTTTTAATTTTAATTGTTGCACAGGTCTCTAGCAATAATTTGGCTTTAACAGATTGAAAAAATATCAATTAGTCGACGAGTTATAGCCAAAAAACCCATATAAACAATATGCTGAAAATCGGCATTTGACTGCAAAGTTCGAAGGTCGATTAAAAAAAAATTCGAACTAACATAAACAAACGCCGCGATACGGGTCTTCTAATTTAGCCTCTATTTTCACCCCTCACTCTCAGAATAGACCTAACTTTTGCAAACCTGAATTTTTTCCACAGTGTAATGGAAAGTTAATCGCCTGCAAAAGTTGACTTTCTGTCTACTTTGAGGCAAGCGATTTTTTAATCCCCATTTACACGAGCGATTTTTCTGGAGCAATATTGAATCGCCTACAAAATCTCCTCATGTAAATTCAGCTTTACGATTCTTTTTTCTCAATTTACTGACATTGTAAATGAGTTTTGCATACAAGGCATATATTTAGATACCTACTCTTTTTAGCAAATTCTTATGGTCTGATTATAGCAACTTAACGTAACTTACAGCTCTCTCTTAAAAATTCTGTTAAATGGGTGTTGCTTATAATTGAACAGGTGAAACTTAACGTAACTTAATGCCACGTTGAAATATTTTTCATTTTGATTCTCTAAGTTCTACGTTCCGTTAAGTTAAGTTTCCATAATCAGGCTTTTAGTCTTTCCATGAGGATATTTAAAGGAAGTTCTTAAAAAGTAATACTTTTCCAAAGTTTGAAAAAATATTTAAAACGAAGCAACTGAGAGGGTCTTAAGTATAAGGTTTGCTTCCTTGCGCAAAGAGAGAAATCGGCTTCTAATTCAAATTTTTCAAACTGAACTTCACATTAAAACTAACTTTAAAATTGAATGTATAGAATTCTTTGACTAGTTGAAAATGGAAATGATCTCACTAATGCTATTCAAAAATGTCATAAGCATAAAATAATTTATTGGCTCATGTGTATGTACAATGATGTGTACGCTCATGTTAAAATGAATAAAATTTTTTTTTATGAACTACCAAAATATTGTTGAAAAGAAGTACACTGACGTTTTAAAGTATTATCTGTTACTTACATTCATAATTTCGCTTTGAATAAAAGTGTACTGAAAAGTACTGATTTTTTTAGCATGACAAAGTCTAACGTCTAACTTCCCGCATAAAAAATATGGCAACCCTAGATACTTCTATTTTAGGTATGTGAACTATTAATATCGCCTCCAATACGTCGATTGTTTTTCATGAGAAGCCTTTACATGGCGGAAATACACTCGGAGTATTCCCATTGTCTGCCGTAGGATACCACTATTAAAAAAAAACACATTTTGGATGGTGCCAGGGCCAGAAATCATATTTGCTTCTTACAAAGTTGTTTCTTTCATCTCTAACCACTCAGCTGAACGTAAATATCGTTATTTTAATTCACAAAGGCCCTAACCAGCAAATTTTATATTTTACAGGAGAAGCAAAAAATAATAAAATATCAAAACCTGCAGATAGGGGTTTTACAAAGTGGCTTAACTCCGTTATTTTTGATACTAACACTTTCAAGTCGGCCGCTGTGGTGTAGTGGTAAGCAGTGCGCGCTTTCACTCACCAGCACCTGGATTCAAGCCCTGGTCAAAACAACATCGCCAAAAATTTAGAAAAAGGTTTTTCTTAACAGCGGTCGTCCGTCGGCAGGCAATGACAAACTTCCGAGTGTATTTCTGCCATGAAAAACAGCTTCTCATAAAAATATAATCGCGGTTCGGAGCCGGCGTAAAACTGTAGGTCCCTCCGCTTTGTGTGACAATATCAAGGCGCACGCCACAAGTTGGAGGAGAAGCTCGGCCAAACACTAACATATGTGTGAGCGCCAATATATCAGTTTAGTGAAGGTGTATTTTAATATATCTTACCAAAATCTGTAAAAAATGCAGTTTCGAAAATAGTGTTGTTTAGGTCTTGGTAATTTAAGGTAACGATATGTTAATATTTGATTCGCTATAAATTGGTGGCCAGTCGCTGATATATACTTTGATACTTTTCCATTTTTATCATGCACTGAGAAAAAGGATTAGTTTCGACAACTAAAGATATTTAGTTCCCGAATTTTGACAATATTTGGGAACTGTTACCAAGGATTGGGAACTATTGCCATGGGTTGGTAATTATAACTAAATATATTAAAGCTTCTAATATTCATCTAGATTGTACCAAATCATTAATTTAGTTGAAGGGTTTGGTAATTACTAATAAAGATTTTTTTGAAGCATATTTCTACAAATTCCATTCAACTTAACGTATGGTTCATAAAAGGATGATTAAGCTCTGCTAATACAGATAAGCTTTCTTTCAACACGTGGTTTAGTCATAGTTACCAAATCTTAGTTGAAGCAACCACGATTTGGTTTGAGAGCGGAACATATTCATGCTTGTGAGCAGAGGTGCACGACCACAAACAAGCGTGAGCTAAAAGTGAGAATGTGTTAGTGTGTCCAATTCATTTTCATGCTGTCGCGTTCTCATCCCCAATTTGCCAAACGACGTCGTAACGACACCCTGTGTCAAAAATATTGGCAAGTTTTAACAATTAATTTTTTTGTTACTTCATTTTAGTTATGTTTAAAATTAATTAAAATTGGCTTTATTTTTTAACAAGGACCATGTAGTTCAAAATTAAAGCAATGTGCAGTATACATACATACACATATATGTATATAATTAAAAAAATTTCAACAAGCTTTCTTAAAAATTTTAAGCTTTTTTAATCTGCATTTAAGAAACACATAGTAAGCAGTTTTATAGTCCATGAAATGTTAGTATAATAGAACACAGGTTTGAAGTAACACAAAACTCACATTAATTTTTGGTGTTATTTTTTTTGCGGTACTGCGCATTTTCATCCATATGAACCTTGTATTCTATTATACATACCAAACTTCAATGGTCTTTAAAACTGCTTCATATGCGTTTCTTTAATGCAGAATAAAAATCTTAAAATTTTTATAAAAGCTAGTTAATTTTTTTATATGTACATACATGCATATGTATATTGCGCAATTTTTGAATTTTGAACTATATGGTCCTTGCTTACCCAAACGACTTCACCAGACGCACGCCTCGACTTCGATTCGATGAGAAAAAACGACGTCGGAACGACGTTGAATTTTGTATGGAAAAAACGACTTCGTTTCGACGTCGTTTCGAGTTCACCCAAACGACTTCACCAGGGCGACGTCGTAACAGCTTCACCAAAGCGACATCGTAACGACGTCGTTTAGAGTTCACCCAAACGACTTCACCAGAGCGACGTCGTAACGGCTTCACCAAAACGACGTCGTTACGACGTCGCTCTGGCGAAGTCGGTTTGGTGAGCTCGAAACGACATCGTTACGGCGTCGCTTTGGTGAAGCCGTTACGACGTCGCTCTGGTGAAGTCGTTTGGGTGAACTCGAAACGACGTCGTTACGACGTCGCTCTGGGGAAGTCGTTTTGGTGAACTCGAAACGACGTCGTTACGACGACGCTTTGGTGAAACCGTTACGACGTCGCCCTGGTGAAGTCGTTTTGGTGAACTCGAAACGAATCCGTTTCTTCGAACCTAAAAGTTTTTTGAGGAACCTTCGGTCTAGGTTGGACAAGGTGCACGCCCAAATTTTAATATATCTAAGCATAAATAAAAGTCATTCATTTGGATAGTAAACCGTTTTTATTATGAAAATTTTTTATCATAACAGAATATGGAATCCACAATGTACACTTGTGCTCAGAAAATTAAGCCACCTACATCTTTTTTTCAGTATTCATAATATTTTTTATATAAAATGTTTTTTATAAAGGTAAAGTTCACTCTATTGGCCTTATTAATAAAAATTAAAATTTGTGGGAATAAGGTTTTTTTTTTTTAATTTGGTAGAAAACTGTACTTTTACTTTACAGTGTGGCGACGAACAACTGTTACCCAGGTTTGTTTGAGAAATAAAAGGGTCCTTTATAGATTTTGCGAAAAAAGTATTTTATTGTTAATTTTTCACAGATTTTACTTTAGTCGGATTAATTAGTGTTTAAATTGTAATCCTTATTTACATTTGCCAGCAGTGTAAACTTTGAGAGAAAAGTTTATTTGGCACGCAAGTCTTTTTCAGGTGACAGAAGGGACTCAAATTGGGGAAAATTAGCGGCATCTCATCACAACAGCGGCAATTAGAAGTACGCTTTAATTGTTGATGCCCAACTCTCAAAAATGATTAATATAATTTTAATATTATTACAGAAGCGTTCCAGCAAAAATTCAACGAATCTGTGGAAATAATGGAGCGAAAACGGAATAAAATAAATGTTTCACAGTCGTCAGCATAAATATACTATCTGTCATATTGATAAATTTTTTACAATTTATTTTTTTGTTACTTCATTTTAGTTGTCTTTATAAAAATTGGGTTTATTTTTAACAAGGACCATATAGTTTAAAAAAAATTAACAAGCTTTTATAAAAATTTTAAGATTTTTATTCTGCATTAAAGAAACACATATGAAGCAGTTTTAAAGTCCATTGAAGTTTGGTATGTATAATAGAATACAAGGTTGAAGTGTCTCAAAGCATGCATTTTCTGGCATAAAATTCATAGGGATGAAAATCCGCAGTACCACAAAAAAATAACACCAAAAATCAATGTGAGTTTTGTGTTATTTCAAACCTATCTTCTATTATACTAACATTTTATGCACTTTAAAACTGCTTCCTCTGTGTTTCTTAAATGCAGATTAAAAAGCTTTAAATTTTTATGAAAGCTTATTGAAATTTTTTTATGTATACTTATATATGTATGTATGTATACTGCACATTGCTTTAATTTTGAACTACATGGTCCTTGTTAAAAAATAAACCCAATTATAATTAATTTTAAAGATAAGTAAAATGAAGTAACAAAAAATTAATTGTTAAAACTTATATTATATAAAAATATATTAAAATTTTTGTTTATATTTTATGACTGAATGTTATTGATATTTAAGTATTTATGTATATTTAAAAACTTTGAAAAAAATTCAATGAATTAAATTAAACTATTTTAAACTAAAAAAATTGTTTTTTATTTTCTAGCAAATTTGAGCATCGTTTTGCAGTTCGCTGGTATATCGTTCTTGCGGGCTGCAGGGAGTCGTTTTTGCGACCCGCCGGTAAGTCGTTTTTGCGGCCCGCCGGCGAAGTGTGCTTTTCATCCGACGGCGAGTCGTTTGCGACCGTCGCCGGCGAACAAATTGTTCACCAAAACGAGTCGTTAACGACGTCGTTACGACGTCGTTTGGCAAATTGGGTGCGCTACCGCTGTTTGTATGTGGGTGAAACACGCGTGTGGTCACAGAGCGCTCAGTAAGCTATGGCATGTCGATCACTGCGCTAGGTAGAGAAAGAAAAGTGTGTGCTATGACATGCCCAGACTTGTTTGTCTCAGTTTCAATTTTGCCATCACCGCGAGTTGTTTCGGTGTGCGCATAGTTATTTAAAAATACATATAAAGTTTGATGCCAACCGGGGTTTCTCAGTGGATATATAATTCATGTGAATTATAATTTGAAAGTATCTATTTAGCCAAGGAAAAAGCAAAGCCGCATATTTAAACCAGTACATCCAGCAGTTATTGACCTGGGTTTTCGCACGACTATATACATATCTATATTTGAATATCTAAACAATGTGAGTTGGTTTGTCATTTAATTCAATTTGTTGTTATATATGTATACATTTTTGTTTTTTTCGGTTAATACTTAATGTGTGTGTTTTTTTTGTATTTTTGTATATTTGTTGTAACAGATAAAATAAACACTACCCCTGAGGAAAAGTGGAATAAAGTAGTTTTATTCGCACCAAAACTCAAAAGATCAGACTAGCCTACAAACATAAAATAAAATAAATTTGAACTGATCGGACAAAAAAAGATAGGTTTCAATCTCGGAAAGCCTGTCAATAATTTTGTTTATTCCTGTCACCAACAAAAATGCAAGGAACAAAATGAAGGTCTTTTTAGAAACACATGAGATACAAATACGGGGAGAATACGTGTATTAATCTCAAACATTACAGCAAACAAAATCAAAAATTAGCGAATCAGAAAGAAGATTTGAAATTCGTATTAGAATGTAAAAGGTATGGACTTATCCCCAACCACTTGAAGAATTCAATCAAAAACTTAAAAAGTGAATACCGACTCTGATAGGATAAAACAACAAATTGAAAAGACAAAACGGAGTTTTATAATTAAAACCTTAAATATACGAAATAACACAAACCAACATCAACATCAAAACAACAAAATATATATTAAATAATGTCCAAAAACAACTAAAATACGCCTTAAATCAGTTAGAAATAAATAATTTTATCAGAAAACAAGGCTTCCTCAGTCATGGGATCACAGAAAAGAAAAGAACGGCTCTCAACTTTAAACTAAACAAGTTAAAAACCCATCAAATGCGAAGATTGGGAATAAAAACCAACAACAGCTGGTTCGAAAACAAGACGTCTATTGAATTTCCTGAAGAGGTAAAGGAAGAAAATTTACTTTGCCAGCAACAAAATCAAACTTTTCGCCGATACATATAATAGCAGAAATGGAGCAACTTATACAGTCACTAGAGAACGATAAGGAAAAGGAAATAGCAAGAAATAAAGTGAGCAATAGAATATTACTTTTCAAACGCAGCATAAAACATAACGAAGCGGAAAAATTCATTTTATCAGCATTTCATAAAGCAAAGGCGTTTATCCAGAAACACAAAAACAACATTATTATAACTGATGCCGACAAAGGCAACAAACTGTAGTCATATACAAAACAGAGTACCTAGAGAAGATAAAGAAACTAATAGAAGACAAAAATACATATAAATCCATACGAACTGATCCTACAAACACTCTTCAAAGAAAAAACAACAAAATAGTGGACGAACTTTACAAAGGCAAGCACATAAACTTCAGGGAAAAACAAAAACTCACCTGCACTGCAGCCACGGCGCCCAGAATTTATGGCTTACCTAAAATACACAAGCCTCAAGTTCCCCTCCGTCCTATTGTCTCCTCTATTATGGTCCCCTGTTACAAACTGTCCAAATACATCGGCGAGATTTTACAAAGTCTAATTTCAGGAAAATATAACGTCAGGAATGCTTTTAATCTTAAAGACAAGTTAACTAAAGTCCATGTGTGTGAAGAAGATGTTTTAGTTTCGTTTGATGTCATTTCCCTATTCACAAATATACCAACGACATAAGCTTCGAGAATCATTATGAATAAGTGGTACCTAATTCAACAGAAAACTTATATTCCAAAAAAGAAATTTCACTGAGCTGAAAGAAAAATTTAACATTGACATAAAATTTATAACAAAATACGTGGACGACATTTTCGCTATTATCAAACGTAATGACGCGAATATTATTCTAGATACTGTTAATAAATACCACAATAAACTGAAATTTACTATGGGAATTGAAAAAGACTGAAAGATATTATTTCTAGATGTTTGCATTTATCGAGAAAAGCAAAACCTCCTTCTAGACTGGTACTCAAAACCAACCTCCTCTGGACGCCTGATAAATTACTTCTCATCTCAACCAAGAGAATATAACATTAACACCGCAAAAAAACTTAATCCACAAAGTACTGACGATAAGCCACACACAGTTCCATGACGCTAATATAGAGAAAATAACCAACATCCTAAAAAGCAATAATTATCCTGTCAAATTAATACACGAACTCATAAATCAGGAAATAATAAAGAATAGCAACCACCCAAACACAGAATCGGACTCAGAAACAACAAAAAGCGCAAAGAAATTCTTCAGTGTTACATACATTCCCAATCTTACCGATAACTTTGATCATTACATAACAAAAACACAAAACACAGCACTTGCATATAAATCTTATTGCACACTTTCGATAATATATACAAAAACAAAATGTCCAGTGGATGCCCACCAACAAAACAACGTAGTCTACGAAATTAAATGCAATGGGAAGCAAACAGAAACATGCGCAAAGGTGTACATTGGGACAACGAAGGGGCCTTTAGGTGTTCGATTAGGCGAACATGAAGCGGACATAATGAAACAGAAAAGCAGTACAGCATTATCACAGCACATTTTAACAAGTGGACACACAGCTGATTTCGCGAATACAAATATTATTGACAAAAAAAAAAGAGAGCAGGTTCGATACACAATAGAGAGCCTTAGAATTATGCAAAAACGAAAAATGACAATTAATAAGAAGGAAGATACAGACAACATTGTGACCGCATACATAACTTGTTTACAAAAATGAAATTTTCAGTACTGACAAAACTACCACATCAGGTGGTATGGATATTTTGGCCGACTTCCAAAACGTATCAATACAATGTTTGAAAACTGTTATACTGCGGCATTCAAACTGTTTGTATATGCAGAGTTGCGACACATTGCATATTTTAAATATTGAATATAGCAATGTACAATCTTTCTGCATTTTCCATTTTCAAAAACACCAATGGTAACCAATAACAAACGAAGCATCAACTTTGTTTCTGATGCGCTGATTGCTCTAGCCATGCGTTTCGATAACTTTTCGGATGCGTTTTGGAAAAGTATACATTGTCAACATTTTGTAGTTCGGTGTTATGGAACATTATACTTTGCACGCATGCAAAGCAATTGACGTTTTGGAAGTCAGGTTTTCTTTCCTATTGATTAAGTATCTATACATACATACATTAGCGCACACAAGGGATGGGTTTTGAGGTTCAAACCCCCCCTAAAGCTAATAACCTCAAATACAAACTGTATCTTAAAGCTAAGAATCCACCTCTCAAGGAAATCATAAGAAATATTTATTATAATTTCTATAAATTTTCATGAGAAAATAATATACGACCATTTTTTTCTTGAGAGCTGCAAACTGGTTTAAGAAATTTTGGTAGAAGAAAATTTCTTTTCCATTTCTTGTCCGTCGTTTTATATGAATTTTTCGTTCTTCTTAAGAGTTCAGATAATTTTTTCGGTATTCGAAATATTAAAAAATGTGAAATCGTGAAAAATTCACCATCTCTATCGAAAACCAGAAACCAGAAATCGAAAAAATTAACATAAAAGTGTAAAAATTTCTTGGAATTAATAAATTTATTTTTACTGACTCTTTTTTTAAATTTTTTATTAGGTACTTTTGAAAGTTGAGCTCATCTTGAGTTTATAGAACTTTTTATTAAACAAGTAGTTTTTAAGGAAAGAACACAACCGACTTCAATTCTCATTTACAAATTTACGTGCACCGTTAATTTCTTCATGATCCAATCATCGGATCTAACCCAAATTACGGGACGACCCTTGAGGTGTCATCTTTCCAATAAAAAAAAGAATTATTGAAATCGGTTCACGCGGTCCCAGGTATGTATTCCGACGAATTGATAACCTCCCCTTTTTTTGAAGTCGGTTAAAAATGTTTGAGTTCTGTTAATCTTATGTAAATAAAGTGCAGTTTATGAATTTTAAACCGTTTATTTATTTATTACATACTGTACATAAAACTTGCATAAATGTATTTCAAAGAGCGTATTATCTGAAGAGAATTTTCAGTATATTCCTGTGATATATCTTCAGAAATATAAAACCCCCCCTAAAATATATTCCCGGGTGCGCCCCTGCATACATATACATACCTATATTTGAATATCTAAACAATGTGAGTTGGTCACCGCAAACATATTCTGAGCGTTCAGAATATATGAGTCCGAAAGGTGTCCTAGGTAGGTAAGAAATATGAGTTTCAAAAACAAAAAATTTTTTACTCTTATATGAATCTTTTAGATTTGAAATTTATATCTAAACTTGTTTATACAGAAATTGAAAATAATTAGAAAACAAAAAATGAACAAAATTTAGCTTCAGCTGCTGCTATTGAATGCATGTTGGAATGTGTATATGCATGTAAGTATGTATGTATGTTATTTGCAAGGACTTTTTGCGGAATGCCTTTGCAAATATAGTGAGTTGAATAAGACTCAAAGAGCAACCTAAAATAAGAGTCCGAATGTAGCAATTTATGAGGCCGATAAGGGTCTCAAAAAGAGTCATATATGAGGCCAAAACTTGTTTTAAAAGAGTCCAAAATGAGCCGTATATGAGGCCAATAAGAGTCCAATATGACTCATATTGAGGCTCATTTGATGTATGAATTTAAGCTCATATAAGTCGACATTCGTAGGAAGGGAAATACACTCATATCGGGCTCTTAAATGAGCTCATTATGAGCGTAATAGCTCCGAAATAGGACTCCTTAAAGACTCATTTATGACTCCAAATGTTTGCTGGGGTTTGTCATTTAGTTCAATTTGTTGTTATATGTGTATACATTTTTGTTTTTTCGGTTAATACTTAATGTGTGTGTTTTTTTGTATCTTATATTTGTTGAAACAGATAAAATAAACACTACCCCTGAGGATGCTAAAAAATGTTTTTATTTTCTTATTTTGACAATATCTTTGTTAATACTTGACGGAAATAAGTAATTTCAAGTGCATCATAGACTTTATTTAGTTCAATAATTTATTTATCCCAAAAAATAATTTTACAATAAACAAATGCAAATTTTTATATGTTCTCATATGTTTACGCAAATAATTAAAAAAGAGCATTGTTCAGATATTCATTATAAACATTTTAACGACAGAAAATTTTTGCTAAGTTTAAATGCAAATACGCAGAGCGTTTGTTTTTTGTTTGTGTGCCGCGGTCTGAACTAATGTGAGTCACTTAATTTCGAGATTCTGCATATTCTGGATATATGGAAACAGTTTTACACTTTGATTCGCTAACGTATCATGGAGAGTTGCTTGATTTTTGGAGCAATATTGTGATTATATGGCACTTTGGACCTGGAATGAGTAATTCTCCGAGATATCAAGTGTCACGATGAATTCCCCATTTGTGATTGATTTTTTAAGTTCCTCAAGATATGAAGCCCGAAAATTTTGCCAGAAAGCAGTTACAATCTGGGATCTGTAAAATAAATACTTAAATCTTTGCAAAAAAGGATCAAAAATTGTGTTTTTACCGATCCGTAGTGAGCCACTGAGAAAATTCAATATCTTTGATGTTTAAATCTTTCAAAATAGATTTAAATTCTTGAGCTACACTTTTTGTGCCAGGGCATTTTTTAAAATCCCCAAGAAAGCAATTGGCAGTAGCATTTTGGCAAACGTTCTCGGTTAAATATCCTCGACAACGTTTTTTGAAGTTTTAATTTTTTCGTGTTAATTCCAGTTTAAGCCCAAAAAAAATTTGTTTCATGTTTTCATGAATTTTACATACGCAACCATTATGGGTTCCTTTTGGGCCAGCTATAATACATTGTGGTGGCCTCAAACTTATGAATGCTGAAGCGGAAATTCGAATTTCTGGATATTTCGACAGATATCTAGTATGTATTATTATTATTTTATTCACAATTATACATATTATTAAAATCGAATCATTATTTCTGCGCCATTTAAATGTCGGTGGATCTTTATAGCTTGATAGTAGAGAATCAAGCCATATATATGTGAGGGTCAGAGAGAGATGTACAGAGATCTTAGATTTGACTAGATCTACCAATAACTACATAAATTTACACAGATTTCTATGGATGTGGACAAATCGTGGATTCAGATTGATTTGTATCGATTATTTTAAGTGATTTGTTCTTAAAGTTATACATTTCGGAGTCTTACCTCAAATTTTCACGGTAATGCGTGGTAAAATTGAGAATGTTAAAGTTTTAACAATGAGAAAATTATTCCACCAATAGTGTGGGATTTTATAATACATTGTACAAACAGATTCACACATGCGTATACGAACCCGCAATTTGATTTAATCTATATATATCTGTGTTATCGATTTATGTAGATATTGGTAGATATAGTCAAATTCAAGATCTATGTATGGGAAGAAACTATCTGACGAATTGACATTTCATTTAATTGTCAGTAGAGTTTGAAAATGTATTCCTCGATTCACACAAGAATATCAATAGTTTTTCAAATTGTGTGTGTTGTTTTTTAAATTTGATGTTCTTAAAATACTCTTAAGTTTACAAATTTTATACAATTTTTGGAACAAGTTTGCTGACGTTTACAGAATTTTACTATGTATCATTTTTGTGATCGTATGGAAATTCAATAAAACTGTGGCTTATTTCGAAAACTGCGAAAAATATTCGCGTTGATAATGTAATGGCCACCAATAGCAATACAAAGTTTTCTGTATTCTAAAGCATGTACCAATTTCAAAATGTTCAAAACACGTAGTATGTAAGTTAGAATCTAAATTAAGAAGTTTACAAAAATGTATTCATGTAGGGAAATTCAAGAATAAATAACCAAAAGAAGATCTAATATTAAAAATCATTATATATATATATATATGAAATTGAACACATGTGACTAAGCATCCTTTGTTGACGTTTCCCATCAATAATAACAGATTTGTAACCACATCTGCACTAATGGCATTTTCCTTATTTTCACAACATTTTCTACAGTTTCGAATAAATAATCTTCGTCTTTGTCTGCCATATCTTCGATAATTTCATGCCGGTCCTCTTCAACATCACCAAATCCTTCGAAGTCTTCATATTTTTCACCTTGCGGCATTTCCTTTGTTATTTGTCTTCGGTTGAATTTATTGAAATCAAGTTCAGTTGTTTTGGTATATGTATGTTAGCATGGCGCATGCACAAAACTTAGGTTTCACAACAAAATTCCTAAGTGCAAAACGACACCCTGTTGCACATACCTG
>NW_023458571.1:25280-44791 GCF_013731165.1 Rhagoletis pomonella | reverse complement strand
AATATATTTTTTTGTTTAAGTCAACCCGCGTTGACATAACTTGTATATCTCCGTTTGACATTTACGGCAAACATGCAGTCCGATCAAAACACTTAATTTTGCATCACATTTACTTTTTAGTAACGTTAGGTTTTCCCGAAAATTAGCATGCCCTGTTTTCCCGAAAGGGTTACAACATTTTGGAGGAGGCGCCATCTTTTGAATTGACCTTTTGAACCTCAGAATGACAGTAAATATGCGATGATCCGAACTGCGTCAACGCGAGCACAGACATGTCACGACCTGCCGTTGAGCGGCGCCCCGCGAATTCTAGCGCTCGAATGTCAACAACCAAACGCTCGGCGCATTTGCGCATTTATACTTAGCAAACATTTTCTTTCGTTGAAATGTTTATAATGAATATATGAACAATGGTCTTTTTTATTTTGCATTTGTTTATTATTTAAAAATTTGCATTTGATGCGCTAAACATTCACGAAAATATAGAATGTAAAATTACTTATTTCCGTCAAGTATTGACAAAGATATTGGCAAAATAAAAAACGTTGTTCGAAAATTTCAATTGTTTATAACTAATAATAAAAATAATATTTCCCAAAACTACTTCTTTTACATCACTTAAACTATCAATAACAATCCAAAGGTACATGGCATTCCAAAACTCACTTTTGAGTGGCCCACTTGGAAAATTTTACTCAGTTGCAAATTTCTGCTGCAAATGTTTTTACCTGCGAAAACTTATAAATATGAAAATCAGCTGACCACGAACATATGTTCTTGAATAAGCAAAAGAAAATATGTGCTTTGGGAACTATTTATTGCAAATTTTATAATTATTAATAGTAAATATTCAATGAAAAAAATAAAATTATTAATTCCAAGGATTGTTGAGTTTATTTTTAATTAATTTACTATTTATCTCCAGTTTTCTTCTATTAGTGTGTGCTAACTATGGTTGCCGTATGACATTTTTCGTTAAAATATACCGAAGTTTTAGACCAAATTGGTCAGTTGCGAGTAAGTTGATTATTGAAATGAAAATACTATAATTTTAAAAGTATCTATATCTACTAAATTTTTGTGGAACAAGTATGGATATTTGGAGATTCAATTTTGAGAAAACCCACCTGGGACAATTGTGCAAGCTGTTTCGAAGTTTGCAAATTTTGCGTTCTCGTATTTAGTGGTTATTTTGTCTCTTTGAGAGCGAATGCTGCTGAATTCGGAGAACTTTTCTGCTTGATAGTTTTGTATGGATAAGAGAGAGATATGGAGAATACGCCTAATATTTTCTACGTTCAAAGGCATTCAGCGTTATAAAAGACACAGTTTTCTTTTCGAAAATTGAGCTCACCCCTTCATTTTGTACTGCACCAACATTTTTAAACATTACCTGCACCGAGAAAAAGGATTAGTTTCGACAGCTACAGATATTTGGTTCCCGAATTTTGACAATATTCGGGAACTGTTACCAAGGATTGGGAACTATTACCATGGGTTGGTAATTATAACTAAATATATTGAAGCTTCTAATATTAATCTAGGTTATACCAAATCGTTAATTTAGTTGAAGGGTTTGGTAAATACTAATAAATATTTTTTTGAAGCATATTTCTACAAATTCCATTCAACTTAACGTATGGTTCATAAAAGGATGTCATTAAGCTCTACTAACACAGATAACCTTTCTTTCAGGACATGGTTTAGTCATAGTTACCAAATCTTATTTGAGGCAACCACGATTTGGTTTGAGAGCGGAACATATTCATGCTTGTAAGCAGTGTTGCCACTTTGTGAGTAATTCCTCAAAACGTGAGGAATTTCGGGTGCGCTTGAGTATTTTTGGAGGATTTTTATTTAGAGGAATTTTTCAGGAATTTCTCTCGATATATTTGCAGATAACAAATGCAACCATGTTATACACAACAGATTTGTTAATTCGCTCTGCAAATTTTTGAACAAAAAGTTTTTCGCAGTTTTATAAAGAGCAAAATACACTACACAAGCGGCTTGTCAAACATTCTTCAAAACTACTTTCCCATGTCGCAATACACCATGCAAACATGACTCGTTCAAGCAAAGAATTTTAGTTTTATTCCGGTTCACAATGTAAAAGGGTTTGGTTTTCTTCGATTTTTCTCTCTTGCGTCCTCATTCGGTAAAAATTCTATTACGAATGAGGCGATTTTATCAATAAAAATGTAAGCGGTTTGATCAAACGTCAACATGGCGGCCAGAAAATCAAAAAATTTTGATTTTTGTTCACATTTCCCTCAAACGGCTTGTCAAACCTTCAAACACCCCCATACACGACATAAATAGCTTTAAGCAATATCCCTTTGCTTGCTCGCTTGGTTTGTCAAGCCGCTTGTGTGGTGTGTTTCGCTCTTAATCAAATCTTCATTTGCTGCTAAATATTCAAAATGTTATCGATAATGTTTTTCATTCGATCGTTATCTTTTCAACTTATGTATTTTGAACTTGCAAAATATCGGGACCGAATGGAGAGAACACACATTGTTCGATCATAAGGATATTCATATTGATTCTTCATTAGATCCAGAAAATTATAGGAAAAAAAGATTTTGAATTAAAAGATTGTTCAGGTACATATAAGTTTCCCAATTAAAAAAAAAATTACATCTGATTTGCTAATATAGCCCTTTTCTAATGCTTCAGTTGAACGTATGTTTAGTAGTTTAAAAATGTGTAGGACTAACTTAAGGACCAGATTCAGCACTGATATACTTGCAGCAATATTATATACAAACCAAGGCATAAAAAACAACGGTGATACTTTGTTTGAACCGCAAGAACAAATGTACCAATTGAATTGGAGAATGTAATTAATTTTTATACTGAGTACCCGTAAATAGTATGCAGTACACAACACTCATATATGTAATAAGAAAATTTTGAGTAACTTGTTCGGATTTTGAGGATTTTTCATTTGTTTTTGAGGAATTTGGTAATTTTTTTGTGGCAACACTGCTTGTGAGCCACCCGTAAATAATGCTGAGCCCTCTCTGAGCACATGAGTGTTTCACATACGAAGAGCGCCAGCTGAGCAATGCACACAGTCCTACTTATTGAATCGTTTGAATGCGAAACGATTCAATGAATGAGACTGTATACGTCGTATATTGGTGAAACACGCGAGTGGTCACACAGCGCTCAGTAAGCTATGGCATGTCGATCACTGCGCTAGGTAGAGAAAGAAAAGTGTGTGCTACGACATGCCCAGACTTGTTTGTCTCAGTTTCAGTTTTGCCATCGCCGCGAGTTGCTGCGCATAGTTATTTAAAAATATAAAGTTTGATGCCAACCGGGGTTTCGCAGTGAATATATAATTCATGGGAATTATAATTTGAAAGTATCTACTTAGCCATGGAAAAAGCAAAGCAGTGTACTTAAACCAGCACTTCCAGCAGATATTGACCTGGGTTTTCGGACGACTGTTCCTGTTTAATCGTTTCTGTTTAGGAAATTCTTACCACCATATAGATATGTATTATTTACACTAGTAGCTATTTATGTAAATATGTATGTATTCTTTATGCTTAATAAATGCAAATAAAAGAAGAAAGTAAACACAACAACCATCGAGTAAATTTTGTTTTGTGTCAAACTGAAACTTTTTTTCCAATAATAAAGGGTATGCTGATTCAAGTCTACAGCAAGTTCACAATTTTAATTGAAAACTTGTATCAACCAAAGCATTGTTTATATTTGCTCAGCAATGATTTTATTCAACTAACAATATTGTCCACTCAAGGTAGTCGTTTTGTAATTATTAACAAATATACATTTGTCCCAACTAGAAGTCTCAAGTAAATTGCAGACTTTCGTGAACTAGATATTTATTTCGCCATATCCAACTATGCCACTTGGTCACTATAACCAAATCTTGGTAATTATAACTAAACCTTTTTCTGAGTGTGAATGGGTTTAACTGCAATGGGATTCTAGAAATCACCGTGCTAAATTTCTATTGCTAAAAATCTCAAAGTCAATAACATACGTACCTAAAAATATGCAACGCAAAAGCGGATCAATATAAAATCGCTAGCATTATGGATCTGTTATGTTTCCCTGGAGAAGTTGTACATACATATGTACATGAGTCCGACACCCCTATTATGCAACGCCGTTCCCACGACAGCCGGTTCTACGTACCGGAATGACTCGGGTTTTATCCGACCAAGGGCTGTTGGTTCGGCGATCTAACCCCGTTTAGGTCGGCGAAGTATCTCAGAAGTTGTTCGTCCATAGGGCTACATTCACTACGTATTCTTCTACTCATGGCTGGCATCGAGTTAAACCCAGGGCCAGAAATCTACACCTGCTGTGTATGCCAGAGACGACTACACCACAACTCCACCTCAGTCAAGTGTAATGCCTGCGAGGGGTGGAGTCACCTTAGAGTCTGCTCAGGACTACGGACACATCGACAGTGGACCACGTCGTACGTGGCCACCTGCTGCTCAAACAGAGCAGCCTCCACGGCTAACCTTAGTCCACCTGATCAGCCTCACACAAGCGCCACAGCACAACAACATAATAACAACACAGACCATACCACAGCCACGACAGACCACAGAACACACACAACCGCACCACTACCCACACGCCGCCGCCAACAACTCCTGGTTCCTCCTACAATCTGCACGGTATGTCAGACCAGGATATTCCGTAACGCGACATCAATCAAGTGCAACACCTGCCTTGGCTGGTGCCGCTTTAGGGCATGCTCAGGCCTGCGTACCACGCGAGATTGGACGGGGAACTTCGAGGGCCCGTGTTGCGCTGCTCGGTTGCAGACCTCAACTGCGATGCTTCCCGCCACCACCACAGGGCGGCAACCATCACAGCAGCGCACACAGCCAACGGCGGTAAGAACACACACATCTCTTACGTCCCCCATCTCACGACACGTCTCCCGAACCACATGAAGCTCCTTCAATTTAACTGCGCGGGCTACAGAGCAAGATTGAGGAGATAACCGTCTTCATGTGTCGGCATGGTATATTGATAGCTGCGGTCCAAGAGACGAAGTAGCACAACAATTCAACTCTGTCGAATCGCGAACGAGATAATGGTGTTGGCTTAGCATTCATCACGCACCACACCGTGCAGTATAGTCTTATCGAAGCAGACATCGACCGCAGGGATACCACCCTAGAATGTCAGGGCATTGCTATCCGGTCAGGCGATGTTGAGCTCGAAATATTTAACATATACATACCCCCTGTCACCTGCTGCCCGGCAGGATACCACCCTGATACAGGTGCGCTCCTCAGAGGTGAAAACCGTATGGTAGTAGGTGACTTTAATGCGCACGACGATCTTTGGCACTCAAGCCTGTCAAACGAAGGAAGGGGAACAGACTTGGCTGAGCAGATAGACGACTCGGAATTCTGCACAATGAACGACGACGCACCCACCAGGGTTATGGGTAACTGCAGCAGCTCGCCAGACATCACCATAGTCAGCGCTGGTCTGATAAAGAGCAGAACATGGCGACCTATGCTGACTTTAGCATCAGACCATCTACCCATAGTCATCTCGATAGATAAACCAACCAACTTTGCCTCCGCTAAACACCGGACCTATATCAACTTCTCTAAAGCTGATTGGAAAGGTTACGCGGAGTTTAGTAAAAAAAACCTTCACTGCGCTTCCCACACAAACCGACGTCCATCGCGGTGAACGTAAGTGCCGCAGGGCTGTCACTGCTGCTGCAGCTCGCTTAATAACGGCAGGGTGTATAACGGACCCGCGTCCAAACTTCCCTGCCGAAGTGGCTATTCTAGCCGATGAGCGTTATAGCCTTCGTCAGGCCGATCCCGGAGATCCCCGTATCAGGGATCTCAGCGCGGAGATTCGGCAACTACTAAGTGTACATAAGCGGAAGAAGTGAGAGGAGCATCTGAAGACCTGTAACTTCATCTCTGGTGTGAGTAAGCTTTGGTCAACCGTGAGGTCACTGTCCAATCTGACTAAGCACGACGACAGAGCCGAAATTTCTTTCGGCGACCATGCTTCGTCGGACCCAGAGCGATGCGCGAGCTATTTTACCTGGCAGTTCATACTGCATCCTCCGGTGGACAAAGCCAAGCGCCGAGTGACCAGGCTGCACACACTGCCAACAACCTGTGCCCCCCTTGCTTTCAGGTGGCCATCGGGAAGGCGAAAGCCTCCAAAGCCATGGGTCCCGACGGAATATGCATGCTGATGCTGAAAAATTTGGGTCCTGCGGGGGTAGCGTACCTAACGGAGGTCCTCAACTTGTCAATGGCCACTCTCATCACCACAGACATCTGGAAGGTGGGGAGAGTGGTCCCACTGCTCAAACAAGGGAAACCTGCCAACAAAGGAGATTCTTATCGTCCGATAACACTCCTTTCCCCGGTAGCGAAGACACTCGAGGCCTTGCTACTCCCGTATTTCACAAACCACTTGACCCCAGCGAAGCATCAGCATGGTTTCCGTAAAGTGCACAGTACAACAACAGCACTTAACGCCATAAAGACTCAGATAACTCGTGGCCTTAACCGAAACCGTCCCTGTGAGAGAACGATTCTAGTAGCGTTGGACTTGTCAAAGGCATTTGACACCGTCTGCCACTCCACGCTACTAGAAGATATAGAGGCTTCCTCTCTCCCACAGAGGCTCAAACGGTGGTCGGCAAATTATCTGAGTGGTCGACACTCGTCGATAATGTTTAGAGACAAATCGAGTAAACTTAGAAAAAATAAAACAGGGGGTTCCACATGGTGGTGTCCTTTCCCCGCTACTGTTTAACTTTAACATTTCAAAGCTCCCTCAACCACCAGAGGGAGTCTCGATTGTCTCTTACGCCCACGATTGCTCGATCATGGCGACTGGGAATGGAATTGATGACCTGTGTTCGAAAGTAAACGGGTATCTCTCCGAACTTTCTCGCTTCTTCACTGCAAAGTGTCTAGCCCTCTCCCTTACGAAATCCTCTGCGACCCTGTTCACAACCTGGACGAAGGAGGTCAGGCTACCGCTGGGAATTCACGTCGATGACACACGGTGAATTCCGACGGTGAATAACCCCAAAATACTCGGAGTAATATTCGACAGCCTGCTCTCCTTCTCTGCGCACGCAACCGCTATTGTCAATAAAGTACAGAGCCGCAACGAGGTCCTCAAGTCGCTAGCCGGCAGTACTTGGGGCAAAGACAAAGAAACGTTGCTGGCAACATACAAGGCAATAGGCCGGCCGGTTTTAAACTACGCAGCGCCAGTCTGGTCGCCGGGGACTAGTAGGACGCAGTGGATGAAGCTACAGACTGTACAGAACACCGCACTCAGGACAGCGACAGGATGCCTCCTGACGTCACCCGAACATCATCTCCACAACGAGGCACAAATGCTCCCCATAAAGGAGCACAAAATAATGCTCTGCAAGCAGTTCCTAATCGGGAGCCACAGAAGTGGTCACCCAAACAGTCAGCTGCTTGCAGAGGAGCCCTCGCCTAGGCACGTCAGGAGGCATCTATATGAACTGACGGACGAAGTCCAGAGGTTCATCAAGCAATCTCTGGACCCGTAAGCTTACCGACTGGCCCTGAACGGCATTCACAGGGAGTCTTCTTCTTCTTTTTTCGCGCTGTAACCGCCTAAGCTATTTTGGCCGAGTTCAGCAAAGCACGCCAGTCGTTTCTCCTCTGTGCCAACTGACGCCAATTGGAAACGCCAAGTGAAGCCAAGTCCTTCTCCACCTGAGCTTTCCATCGCAGTGGGGGCCACCCTCTTCCTCTGCTACCACCAGCGGGTTCCGAGTTGAATACTTTCAGAGCTGGAGCGTCGGTGTCCATTCGAACGACATGACCAAGCCAGCGGAGCCGCTGTATTTTAATTCGTTGCACTATGTCCATATCGTTGTAAAGCTCATACAGCTCATCGTTCCATCGTCTGCGGTACTCGCCGTCGCCAACGCGTAAAGGCCCGTAAATCTTCCATGCTTCTGCGCCATATACCAGCACGGGCATGATGAGTGACTTATAGAGCGTGGTTTTCGTACGTCAAGAGAGGACTTTACTCCTGAATTGCCTACTCAGTCCAAAGTAGCACTTGTTGGCAAGAGTGATTCTGCGTTGGATTTCAATGCTGACATTATTATCGGTGTTAATGCTGGTTCCCAAGTAAACGAAATTCTCTACTTTCTCGAAATTGTAACTGTCAACAGTGACGTGGGTGCCAAGGCGTGAATGTGCTGACTGTTTGTTTGATGACAGGAGATACTTCGTCTTTTTTCTCGTTTACCACCAGACCCATTGGCTTTGCTTCCCTTTCCAACTTGGAAAAGGCAGAACAGACTTCGCGGTTTGTGTTACCGATGATGTCGATGTCATCGGCATAAGCCAGCAATTGCACGCTCTTGTAGTAAACTGTTCCTGAGCAGTTCAGTTCTGCAGCTCTTGTTATATTCTCTAACATCAGATTAAAGTAGTCACTTGAAAGGGAGTCGCCCTGCCTGAAACCCCGTTTTGTGGCGAACGGCTCGGAGAGGCCTTACCTAATTCTGACGGAGCTAGTGGTATTGCTCAACGTCATTTTACACAGCCGTATGAGTTTTGAGGGGATGCCAAATTCAGACATAGCGGCGTATAGGCAACTCCTTTTAGTGCTGTCAAAGGCGGCTTTAAAGTCGACAAACAGGTGGTGAGTGTCGATCCTTTTCTCGCGGGTCTTTTCCAAGATTTGGCATATTGTGAATACCTGGTCTATGGTGGGTTTTCCAGGTCTAAAGCCACACTGATAAGGCCCAATCAGTTCATTGACGGTGGGCTTAAGTCTTTCACACAATACGCTCGATAAGATCTTGTAACCTATGCTTAGAAGGCTGATCCTGCGGTAGTTGGCGCGAATGGCGGGGTCACCTTTCTTGTGGATTGGGCACAGCACACTTAAATTCCAGTCGTCGGGCATGCGTGCATCTGACCATATTCTGCACAAGAGTTGATGCATGCACCTTATCAACTCCACGCCGCCGTGCTTGAATAGCTCAGCTGGCAGGCTGTCAGCTCCAGCAGCTTTGTTGTTTTTCAGCCGCGTTATTGCTATACGTACCTCGTCATAGTCAGGCGGTGGAACGTCGACTCCGTCATCATCGACTGCGGGCTCGGGTTCTTCTTCTCCACAACTTTCCGTGCTGCTTCCACTTAGTAGGGCGGAAAAGTGTTCCCTCCATAATTTAAGTACGCTCTGGACATCAGTTACTAGGTCGCCATTATTGTTCCTACAGGAGTACGCCCCGGTCTTTAAACCTTCCGTAAGTCGCCTAACTCCCTGCTAAAATTTTCGGGCATTCTTCCTGTCGGCCAGCATTGCAAGCTCTTCGCACTCACGTATTTCGGCCTCTCTCTTCTTATTGCGGCAAATACGTCTCGCTTCCCTCTTCAGATCACTACTCGCATATGTCGGTTTGTTGAAGAGTGCTCTCTGAGAGCAGGTGTGAGAGTCGAGTAGCGAAAGCGCTGGCTGTCTGTTGTGATTGAAGCTTTTCGACGTTAAGCTTTCCTTGCATATTTGGGCGCACATTTTTTGCTGCACATAGGCGGGTGCGTATCTTGGCTGCAACAAGATAGTGGTCCGAGTCGGTGTTTGGGCCTCGGAGTGTGCGTGCGTCTAAAACACTGGAAGCGTGCCTTCCGTCTATCACAACATGATCGATTTGGTTTCTCGTTTTTCGATCCGGAGACAGCAGCCACGTAGCTTGATGGATCTTTTTATGCTTGAACCTAGTACTGCATACTACTATGTTTCGGACCCCGGCGAAGTCGATCAGCCTCAATCCGTTTGTCGGACGTTTCGTCGTGGAGGCTGAATTTTCCGACGGTGGTTCCAAAGATCCCTTCCTTGCCCACCCTGGCATTGAAGTCACTCGGCGACGGAGTCTCTCTCCCCCCACAAATCCAACACCGAATTTGCGCTCCTTTACATGGCAGCTGTAGTAGACGTCGCAAGGCCCCAGACATTGCTTGCCTTGCCCCGTCCAACGCATTCTTCTCACAGGGAGTCAGTCTCGAGTTATGTAGACTCTAGACCTGTGAATGCCGTTCTAGGCATACCGCCTCCGGACATAGATGAGACGGAGCTTCATTTGCCTCGGGAGACTCGAACGACAATAGCCCAACTCCGCTCTGGCTACTGTAGCAGGTTAAACTCCTACCTGAGTAGATTGAATGAGGATGTGCCAAATGAGTGTCCGGCACGCGGAGAGACCCCACATGACTCGAAACATCTCTTCGCATGTCCGGATAACCCGACAACCCTAACGGCTTTGTCCTTGTGGACCAACCCAATAGAAGTTGCACGCTTCCTAGGGCTGCCGTTAGTGGAACTTGACGACAACGAATGAGTAACCAACCGATATGGGCGGAGTTGTTGTAGCCGCTACAACAACAACAACATTATGCAACGCTTTCGTATTCGGATTTTGCTACGAATCGTAGACATGATATGCTGCAATCCGAATCGTATTTCGAAATTCGTAACAATGGAATGCCTAAAAACGAACGAGTAAGAAATTTACAGCTTTTTTGCGTTATTTTGTACGAAAAGAATTCAGTCGGAACCGAGAACCGAGATAAAAGATGGAAATCGATGTGTGTTTGCATGAAATATTAGTGGCGTTCTTTTAAACAGATAGATTTGCCTTTCGCATGTACATATACTTTTATCCACTGCTTTATATGAACGAACAAAAAATAACGTTTGTTGCTCCTTATCGAGAAGCTTGGGTCCGGTTTAGTTATTTGCACAATGTTTTTCGGTTGTTGTGTCCAAACGCATGACCCGAATCTAAAAACTTTAACATACGCGTGTATTCAAAGGATTAAAATTTAAATTTAAACTCAGGTTTCAAATTTCCGAGCACTAGTTTATTAATAAATTCGATTTGCACTATGCACTTTTTTGTAAATTTCGATGTGGGTTCTGCGCAAAAATACTGTGGATGGCGTAGCCGGAGTCATATGCACAAGAAATGTTGTATACCTTTGCGGAATTGCGGAAGCCCCTCTTCTCCGGCAACATAGAAAGGAGAATTCTACTTAGCAAAGGTAATAATCCGTAAGGGCGGCCGAAGGCAGAAGCAAGCGCAGCAGGTGGTGGACCTAACAAATTGCATTTTTCAATGGCTTGGAAGAAGCTGTTATTGCATTAACTGGATTCAGAACGAGTTCTTGAGACTTAGGAGGAGTTATGACTTGTGGTTCAACAATTCAACCAGAAGCTGACGTACATATGTAGTCAATCGAACAGATAATACAATCTATAGATAGAAGGAAAAAGAGATAGCAAGGAATAAACTCAGCAACAGAATCCTAATCTTTAAACGTAACATCAGACACAACGCAGCTGAAAAATTCTTATTAGAAGCACTTACCAAAACAAAAGCCTTTCTTCGACTACACAAACAAAATATTGTGATAACGGACGCGGACAAGGGGAACAAAACCGTAGCAATATACCAATCAGAATGCACGGAGAAGATAAAGAGCCTACTGGAACACAGAAACACGTATAAAAGAATAAGTACTGATCCAACGAACACTCTGCAAAAGAAAAACAACGTTATAGTGGACGATCTCTACAAAAACAAATACATAAACCTAAAAGAAAAATACCAACTCAGCAGCAGTGCAGCTACCGCACCAAGACTTTATGGGTTGCCAAAAGTTCTCAAACCACAAACCCCTTCAGGCCCAATTGCTTCCCCTGTGAATGTCCCATACTACGGATTGTCCAAATATGTTGGAGGACTTTAAAAACCATCGTTTCAAAAAAATACAATGTTAAAAATGCATTTAACCTCAAAGACAAGTTAAAGATATATGTATGTGAAGAAGATGTATTAGTGTCGTTCGATGTCGTCTCCTTGTTCACAAATATACCCACAACGTTAGCAATTAAAATCATATTAAATAAATGGGACCAAGTACAAAAGAGGACGAATATACCTAAAAATAAGTTTCACCACATTTTAGACTTTTGTCTTAAAGGCAACAACTATTTTATGTACAATAACAAATTGTATACTTAAGCTTTTGGAATGCCGATGGGCAATCCTCTTTCACCAACAATTGCTGACATTATTATGGACAACCTCCTTGACCATCGCGGAGCTTAAAAACAAATAAAACATTGACATAAAATTAATTGCGAAATATGTGCACGACATCTTTGCAATAATAAAACTAAACGACGTGAACAAGATTCTAGACGCACTAAACAAATACCACAACAAACTCCAGTTTACCATAGAAATGGAAGAAAACGCACGCATCTCTTCTTAAACGTCTGCATTCACAGAGAGAAAAATTGCCTATTTTTGGACTGGTACTCCAAACTACATATTCTGGCCACCTAATAAACTCCAACTCATCACAACCCACCAAATACAAAATAAACACCGCCAAAAACCCAATGCATAAAATACTCACTTTAAGCCACCAACGATTTCATGACGCAAACATAGAAAAAATAAGAAAAATACTAAAAAGCAACAATTACCCAGACCATCGGTGTAGCCAGAATGAAATTTAGGGGGGCGGGCTCGACCCTATTAAGCTGGCATTTCAGGGTAATATTTTATATATATATACAAGGAAAATTTTAAAGTTAGGGGGGGGCTCGAGCACCCCCCTGCCCCTACCTGGCTACGCCCATGACCCCGACTACCTAATACGCGAACTCATACAACAGAAAGTAATGGAAATAACCAGCTATCAAAATAGAGCATCAGCTACAAAAACAACAGACACGAAAAAACAATATTACAGCATAACATACATTCCCAAACTATCCGAAAACCTCGATCGCGACTTGGCTAAAAAAACAAAATATCACTCTCGCCTACAAGTCCAATAACACTTTATCCACGATTTACAGAAAAACAAAAAGCCCTACATACACCAACACAATAGAACAACGTAGTTTACGATATAACATGTAAAGGCAAAGAAAACGAAGCCTATAACAAAATATATATAGGAACAACAAAACGAGCTCTCAGCGTTCGAATAGGAGAACACCAGGCAGACATAAAAAAACACAAAACCAACACAGCAATATTACAACCAGCGTTGCCAGGTTGACGTGTTTAATGTCATTTGGACGTTTTTTGTATCCTGTTGACGTTTGGACGTTTTTTGTGTAAAAAATGACGTTTTTTAACTTTCCAGTAATTTTTCTCTATGCACAATATATCCAATGTATAGCGTACTATTTGCCTGTGGAGTAAGTACTTACGCTCACACTTTCGGCAAATTTGTTACTAAATCTTGTCTGATTTTGAATTATTTTCTTAATAAATCTTTACAAGCTTTTTTTGCAGCAGGTTCCCCCAAAGATATATATTCTTTAGACACATATGACTTAAATATGATGCAAACCAAGCGTACGCGCATTTTGTTTTTTGATTCTTGGACTAAGGATCCCGCGATCAAAGGCTGGTTGTGTAAACACATGAGGTTACAAGGCTTATTACAATGTTTGCAATTGCATATTAAAAGCCAAATCAGGAAGAGCTGCTCTATTGCAGCACGCACGCTCGCAAAAGCACTATGTTCCTTCTAAGCAGAACGTAATTTCGCATTTGCGATAATCGACCGCCTAAACAAATGTCTACAAGATAAAAACAAAATATATAAAAGCAACGCGATTCTTTAGCAACTTAAAACCCGTTCATGGAATTTAATGGACTATCAAACTGCATACTCAAAAACATTCTAAAAAATCCGAATAAAACTTGAAAATCTAGCTGAAACTTTGCAGATTTTTTACAGTTTTTGCACAAAGTTTGAAATGTGGATTTATATTGTGTTAGTTGTATAATGAGCTAGGCTTTTATGAAAAAATAATAAGCATTAAATAAACACAAAAAAATAGCCAAACTCGATCATAGTGTTGATTACTTCATCAGCTGATCACAAGTGTATGTATCAAATGATCTTTATATTAATGATCTCAAACCAGTTTACAATAGTGATATTCACCAAATTGTTGCCAACAGTCGTTGCTTGAGCTTATCTGCTGTTTTGCCAGAGTGCCAGGACACTTGCTCACTTTGGTGAATACCACTAATGAATTTTAAATGTGCTCTGTCGAATGCCATTTTAATATACCTTACGTACATATGTACCTTTTTATACAATAAAAGTTTAATAAGAACAATTCTATGTGCATACATGCAAAAGACGTTTTTGGGTAGGAAATGACGTTTTTTCAGACCAAGAGCGACGTTTTCTCATGCCGAAAACCTGGCAACCCTGATCACAACACATAACTACTAGTGTGCACATAGCTGACTTTGCAAACACAAAAATAATAGACAAGGAAAAAGGGAAAAGACAAGGTATATATTGAAGTGCCTAAGAATAATGCAAAAAAGTGAAAACACAATAAACAAGAAAGAAGACACCGATGACATTGCTGCTGCATACATTTTATGTTTATGTCCAATTTTAGTAATTATCATTATTGACAAGACTACCACAATAGATGGTACCGAAGTAAATTTAAGCTTTAACTAAATATGTTATAATAGAAATTTGTGTAAGTAGTAAAAGAGTATAACTTATTTGCTACTAATATATTCATATGCACGTCATACATGTATGTTCCTTATGTAATTTTTGTCAAACGTTAATGCATATTTGTAATTTTTGTATTCATGTATGTATTGTTGGTACAGAGAAAATAAACAACCAGCCCCTAATGATGCTAATGAGTTTAGCGAAACGTGGGGCAACAATAGTGGAATAACTTTGTTTTATTTACACCAACGGATGCAAGATCGGCCAAGTTTATTAAACTTTAAAAAACAATTATATTTTAGCACATACATCTTCAAAATTTTACAGCAGAAATGAAACATTTTTTTATACCATGTTCGGAACGACACACAGTACCGCCGAAGAGGGCAAAAATCTAAAAATTCGTTGTCTGCAATGTGAACGTGTTTGGTATTTTTGTAAAGGTACCCTGCAGTGAAACCCAAAAATGTCCGGAAAAATACTAGTTACCAACTAGAATTTCCTGACTGAAACCGAACTAGTTCGAAAATTACCAGACCTGTTTTATCCGAGATGACTCCGGGAGCAATCGCAAAGGAGCATACGACTAATATCACTTTTGATCTCTTTATATGGAACGAACTGATCGCTTTTGTTCGAGCATGTCCTATGAAGAGACTAATTGTTCACCTTTATACCCGAACGGGTATAAAAAGCGACTAGTCACTTTTATAAAATAAAAATAAAAATTTGCGCCAAGTTCAGATTCGAACCGGGGTGCTCAGTTTTGTTAGGCGAATACTCTCTCCGTGTGCCAACGCCGTACATGAAATTTCATTGACTAAGTACGTACATATCATTAAATCGTTAATAGTACCCGTTAGAGATGAGTTGGGGACTAATTGATATCCAATTATACCCATCAGGGATGAGTCGAGACTAATTGACCTCTATTAGTACCGGAATGAGACTAGTTAGGACTAATTAATGCCCAATTGTACCCGATTGAGAGTAATCTCGGAATACTCTTTTTAGAGATTAGTCGCACAATTTTTTCCAGGGTAATGATTAATATTCATAATGACTATTAATTAACCCTTCGTCTGACACATTAGTCCAGTGAGGCCTTTTCCATTTTCAAATTACAAAAAAGGGTTCTTTAAATATAGCTAGAGGCTTGAAATTTCAGGTAGCTTAATAAAGATTAGTGAATTACCAATCTGTAAAAAATCGTGTTGGTATCATATATATAAAGCTAGATATATAGAGATGTTGATTAATACATCACATTCGTAACACATAGGTCTGGCTGGACCCACATATATTCCTGTGTAATTTTTACCTAAAATGAAGGAATGCAACAGTTTTAAAAGTTTCCTTTTGCATTTTTGAATTATTATGGCAAGAGATGATTTGCGTTTTTAACCGACTTCAAAAAAAGGAGGAGGTTATCAGTTGGTCGGAATATTTATTTTTATTTATTTATTTATTTTTTTGTATGTATGTTACCGCATAACTTTGGACCACGTCAACCGATAATTATTTTAGCATCGGAAAGGTAGTACCTCAGAGGTGGTCCCGTACTAATTTGGTTAAGATCCGATCAGTGAATCATGAGACATATCTATATATATAATACGCGAAGGCATTTTTTGTGCAGCATAAAAGATCTGCACCGTTCGTTCGGGGTGTCAAATTAAAGCGCTAGGCCTGTAGATGTGCAAACTGGTTTTATTTTTTCGAAAGGAGTTGCCACCTGTTAAATAATTATACTCAAGTTATTTACTAATCAATGCCCTCATATCCGCACGGTCCGTTCGATTTTCAAAAGTGAGGTACCAAATTAAAGGGTTTAGGGTATGGATTTCAAGAAGGTTTTGAAGGTCTTGATATATACCTCCTAAAAGTTCAAAACTGAGTGAAGATAGTTGCCTTGCGTTTTTGCTGTGAATCACTTGTTAATTTTTCTATATACTAGGCTTTATACCTTAGATAATAAGGAGAAATTGCTGAAAATTTCAAAGCAATCCGCTTATTATTAAAAAAGTTATGTTACTGTAAGTAATAAAATGTCGAACATGCTCCCGGTTTTGATCGCCAGTGTATTTAAATAATAAAATAAAAAAGAATGCCCTTAAATGAAGTAAATATTTGAATAACATACAATAAATAAGTTTGACTGAACAAGAGTTGCACATAATTTCTATATAAATTCATACAATTTGCATGTGGGTCCAACCAGACTCATGCGTACCTAATGTGCCAATCGAAACATGTGTCTGACGGAGAGTTAAAGCATGTTTTTTTTTTGAATAACCATTTAATAATTAAATACCAATATTAGCACCTTTTAATAACAAAATTTTTTAATTAATTCGTTAATTTTAATTACATCATTATTTTGTTATTTTTGATCATTTTCAATTATTTTTGACTTTTTTAATTACTCATTTATTATAATTATTTGATTAATTTTAATTATCAGTCAACAAGCCAAAGTATAGACAAAAGTTAAGAATATTTAATAACTGCTCGAATTATTTATTTATTCTATTCTTATCCAAATCTCAAATTTTAAACATTAATTATTACTTTTAAAAAATGTTAAAAAGAAAGGACTGAAATGTGAAAAGTTAGTGAATTTAATTTATTTGAATGAAAACTTTTATTTCTATTTTAGTTCACTCAAAAATGAACTAAAGTATTCATTTTATTTTTAAGTAAAATATTTTCTTTTCCATATTTAATATTATAAAGAAAGATAAAAATATAGTATTTATTGTACCTGAAAGCTTTTACTTTTAATATCATTTAATGGAAAATGCATTTAAATTCATGTTCGAATGTTTGAAATATTTATGTATTTATTTCTCCTTTTAATTAATACTCAAAAAATTTAACACAAATTATTGGCAAATCTAAGGCTTCTAAATAAAAATGCGTAATGTATTAAAGTGTACTTAATCAATGGTTTTTTATTATATATTCATGAATTCATTTTATTTTTTGACTTCCAGAGTAGTGGTTTAGGTCCATAATTGGATGAGACTGGTATATTTCTGCCCGAAATCTGACAATTGCCATCACGTAGGACATCCCCATGTTAAAAATACCAGTTGATTGCATGGAAAAAAGATAGTTGGCTGACTAGTTGGGCATGCGGTTCATACTAGTTGTGAGGTAGTTTACAACTAGTACATTTGACTACAGGGTAATTTATCCACTAAAAATAATAAACAGAAATTTCTCTATGAAATAAATTACATGCCTGCAAGCAGCTACTAACGTCAACAAACTGACTGAGAATTTTAATCAGAGCATAACGATGCAAGCAGCCACTAACGTCAACAAACTGACTGAGAATTTTAATCAGAGCATAACGATGTGTAAGCTCTTCACGGAATTGAATGTCAAAAATACATTCATTGAAAAAATATGCTTGTTTGATGTTTTTTTAATTCCATGTACATATATAACAGAGAACTACGTGAATAAAAACTTTTGAATAAAATTAAACACGGAGTGTCCCTACGGTATTTCAGAAAAACTATTTTTTTGATAAAAATTTAAAAAAATGGTAACTTTTAATGGAACGAATAAAGATGTTATTTTTTATTATTTTATTTAATAGTTTAGGGTTTTTGCTTTCGAAGGAGAAAATAAAAACCTGCTCATTTTTTGCACTTTTTGAAGTAATAGTTTTTAAATTTTTTTGTAAGTGCAATTAGATCTGCTCGATTCGTTCGATTTTTGAAAATGAGGTGTCAGATTAAAAAGCGTGACCTATAGATAGTACAAGTTTATTTTTTTAAAGAGTTGCCAACTGTTAAAAAAAGAAATTCAAATTATTTAATAAGTTAAATGAATTACTTAAAGTCAATCGAAATGATGTAATGTGGAACGATTTTCCGTCATCCCTTGTCAAATTTGGTTTGGGGACAAACCGGTTTCGGCGTTGTGCCATCTTCAGTTTAATTTTTCGTTCTTTCGAAATAGGTATTAAAAGGGCTTATTTCTAAATACGTGTAGGAGGCTTGCCACATGTTTCAAAAACTAAATCCCAGTTGAATTAAGTAAATTAGGTAATTAAATAGATAGGTATCACCATATGGGAGTCAGACGAAAGAGGTTCAAGAAGGTTTTAGCCTGAAAATGTATTGAACGAGTGTACCACGAGTTTGTAAAGTCAAATTTTATTTAATTAAAATAATATTTGTGTCAAAAGAAAGGTTAATGAAATCGTATTTTTCATTTTATTACAATACGTAAATACATACATTGCCAATGAGTGTTTTGTCCTGATTACATTCCTTTTAAATAACTGGACTCTTAAGTTAACTTTAAAGTTTCAGGAATGTTTTCACTTTTCACTTATTTCTTGCTAAATATGTGAAATATTTTATTTTGTCTGATACACATATTTCCGTTGCCTAATTCTTTTAATTAAATTGAATTAGATCTTTTAAACAGGTGGCAACCCTTGAAACCCATTTCGGTTGATACCCATGTTGCAATATCTAATTCATTTATCTTATTATATACATAATTTTAGTGCCATTTGTTACAGGTGGCAACCTTTTTCAAACAAATAAAGATTTGGTGCACGTATACAGGCCAAGCCCTGTAATTTAACATCTCACTTTTGAAAATAGAACGAACTATATATACATAACTATATAAATGCTACAAGAACCCAAATTTTCAAATTTAAACTTGGATTTACAGGGAAAATATAAAAGTTTTCGAAAAAATTACATTTTTGAATTCACCGTCCCCAATTTCACTAAGAAAAAAATTTTCATACAAATCCATAAATAATTCTATTTTTGCCCACATTTTCTATGAAAGGGAAGCACAGAGCGACATCGAAAACATGTTTTCGTTGCTAAAACTTTAACATTTTTAAGATAATATATGAATTATTTTTAAAAGGTAAATGTTAATTCAACTGTTTTATAT